>NC_043742.1:4725601-4861637 GCF_004337985.1 Pyricularia pennisetigena
CAGCCGATTGTTGGTGGGCAACATGGATACGTTATGGGAGCTATCAAGTGAGTTTGCGGACGAGGATGGCTTGAAAGGCAGCCAGCCTTACTGCACCTTGAGCTGTTTATCACCCTATCCTATTCACAAGGTCAGGGACCTACCTTAGCGACCCCTTCAAGGTAGCTAGCAATAGTATGAGGTAGTAGAGGTCTAAGCCCCCCAAATGTTCGTTGCCTAATACGGGGTTAAGACGCGCCGACCAATCGACATGAAAGCTATGCTGACGCGCGGCCTGGTCGACCAGCAGCTGCCCACACCTGTCAATCAGCAATCAGCACAGCGTAGTTAAGAATGTCAAACAGATCAGGCAGCCATCAGCCACAATCTGTTCGCTTCCTTCACGCTGTCGCCATCATGAGAAGTTCCACAGAGTCCTGACTATTTGTTTAGTTGAACTGAGGCTCTCAGCATTGAGCCGACCGCGCTTCGATTGTTAAACTCCTTGGCGCCCCCAACCCCTTAAACCCCACGTTCAGCTGTCACTCTCACGACTCACGACTCAGGACAATCTCACAGGTTAGGGTTTGAAGGGAAAAAAAAAAAAAGCAAGCTAACCTAATATGAACACCATCGGCGCAGGGCTGATGATTGCGTTGAACTCGCAGGACCTACTACGTAGCTGAGTAGGGTCGCGTTACTGAGCAAAACTATGCCACTTTGAGTCATCATTCACAGCGATATACTGATTGATGGTTGGGTATTTATTGCTTGCATAACTTAGGAGCCGAGGCAGTCATTTATTTAAATCAAGGGACTCCAGCAAGACTACCCAGGAGATCTAGACTACTCTGGTAGAATGGATAGAATGCTCCAGTGTGCGGAAGGTCGGCAAGATGAAGGCACAGTGCATGGGTCTTGGCCGAATTGTATGGAATCATACCCACTAAGCCCAGTACAGTGCAGCACCAAGAATAGACATGGATTAGCAGAGATTTTAGCTCTGGTGAACCATCCGTTGAATTGATGCTACCTGATTGGCTATTTGGTTGCATAACCCATCGTCCCAAGCGACTTTTGAAGACGCTTCAGTGGTCAGACAAAAGTTTACTTCCATCAGCAAGCTCGGAATTAAGGTGGTAGTGGCTGCCCAGGATCTCGGCAGTGCCCGCATGATATCACCACTTTCCTGCGCCGCGTGCCAGTCAGTGGTCTCTCTTGTCCGGCACGTTCAGCCAAAACACTGCTCAATTTGTTCTTCTAAAATATTCCATGGGAAGCGGCTTGGCGGCAACGCAAGAGCGCAATTTCCCCCTTAGCAGGCTGGCGTTGCCTCGTAGACAACTAAATCTCTTTGTATTGTCTGAGGTAGCCAAACAAACATTCAATTCATTTCCATTGATCTCTTGCGATACCGCACTTTTTACCCACCTACCTTACTCATAAATCATTCGCGCCCTACCTTGGAGGTATTTCACTAACTACAAGGCTGCGAGCCGAACGTCGGTCGCTCCGTTGCCGCGTGCCTTTTGCACCCTTGCAATCCATATTTTTTTCCCATAAGATCGCCCAGCCGATACAAAGGATCACGACGGGTGTGGATCTGAAAGCAAGTATCTGTTATAAAGTACAGTGTAAGCCCAAAATAGATAGATGCATCCCTTGTTTGGCTTCCCACCCTCGCCAAACCTTCTCTCCTTTGCTTGTCTACCTAAAAAGGTGGATAGGGCTCGGACCACATCCAGGACTTGTCATTTTCATACGCCTGGCTTCTATCCCTCCCTCACCATGGCGTACACCAACCCAGCTAACCACGGCTACACCAGGACTCAAGAAACCGAATTAGAGCTTCTGAGAGCCATCGAGCAGCGAGAAAACATGTCTCAGCAAGGCTATTATCAGCCGCAACAACAGCCATACTACGGTCCGCAGGGCGGGTATGGCGCACCACCTCCTCAACCGTCGCAACCGCCGTACGGATATGCTCCTCAATACAACCAAGGCCCGCCGCCACCTCCACAATATGTCCCGAATTACAACGCAAACGAGAAGCAGGACTTTGCTCACACCTTCAAGGTCGAAAAGCCCAAATGGAACGACCTCTGGGCAGGCATCCTATTCATCCTCTTTGTCTTGGGCTTTGCCGCCGTCTCTGCCGTCTCGCTCCGTGGTTACACATCGTCGCGGGGAACTCAGGGAGGAGGCATCTACGATGGCAGGAACAACTTTTCACTGTCGACGAACACCATAATCTTGTTCGCCATCGTACTGGCAGTTGCGATTGTACTCAGCTACGCATACGTATGGCTCGCGCGCTTGTTTCCCAAGCAGTTTATCTGGGTCACGGGCATCCTGAACATTCTTATGGGGTTCGCGACAGCAGCATACTTCTTGTACCGAAGACAATACGGAGCTGGCATAGTTTTTCTCATTTTCGTCATTCTTCTGGTCGTTGCGTTCATCACCTGGATCCCGCGTATCCCCTTCAGCGCCTTGATGCTGCGGACGGCCGTGGATGTTGCCAAGAACCACGGCCATGTCTACCTTGTAAGCGCCCTGGGCGGTCTTCTTGGTGCAGCGTTTGCTGCATGGTACTCGGTCACGCTAGTGGCCGTTTACGTGCGCTACCAGCCGGGCACTACAAACAGCCCCAACCCACAGTGCAGCGATGGTAGCTGCAGCCAAGGCCGTGTCATTGGTCTGGTTATTTTCTTGACTTTTACGTCGTACTGGGTCTCTGAATGGATCAAGAATACTATACACACGACGATTGCCGGTGTATATGGCAGTTGGTATGTCTCCCAGCGCAAAAATCCCCTGACATGCACCTACGTTTCATGTGCCGAAAATCCGCTGCTAACACTTATGCGCCCTGAAAAGGTACTTCTGCTCGCGCAACTACCCTCAACGCGTTACCCGAGGAGCACTGAAGCGATCCTTGACGTACAGCTTTGGCAGTATCAGCTTGGGCAGCTTGATCGTGGCTATTATCAACTTCTTGCGCCAGCTTTGCTCAATGGCCAAGTCGCAAGCAGCCGCAGATGGTGACATTATTTCGTGCCTCATCTTTGCTTGTCTTGGTTGCATCATTTCCATACTGCAGTGGGCAGTTGAGTTCGCCAACCGATACGCCTTCTGTCACATTGCACTGTATGGGAAGAGCTACTTTTCCGCCGCAAAGGATACCTGGAAGTGAGTACATGATCGCTACTGCGCTGCTGGTCTTTTTTTTTATTTATTTTTTTATACTCTCTCGTGGGCTATGGCATTTTCTGACCTTCACTCAACCTCTACTTTAGGATGATCAAGGATCGCGGCATCGACGCCCTTATCAACGATTGTTTGATTGGTCCGGTTCTGGGCATGGGCGCCATGATGGTTGCCTTCGCGTGTGCCCTGCTTTCGTATGTGTACCTGGTTATCACCAACCCAGCGTACAACCGCGACGGCAGTTTCACTCCGGTGGTGGTTGCGTTCAGCTTCCTCATTGGTCTTCAAATCTGCAACGTTTTTACCACGCCCATCAGCAGTGGTATTGACACCATCTTTGTCGCTACGGCCTGGGACCCCGAGGTCCTCATGCGCGACCACCCGGATCTCTACCACCAGATGGTGACTGTTTACCCCGAGGTTCAGCAGGCAATCCACGCTTAAACGTATGTGCGGGAGCTGCAAGGCACGACAAGGGTGAGATGAGTGGCCAGTAATATTTCCAGGCTCGAAGTGCGTTTGGAAGCAAGATGTGGTGCATAGTGCCAAGTACAAGCGTGGCGGTTCACCACGCATATGCATGCGTCGTGTGGTGTAGGCGGGAGGCACCAGTTTGGACGGTCAAGAGCTAGCTGGTCCCTCTGCATGGAAGAATTAATGGTTGCTGTTCCTTTTTTTTTTTCTTCTTTGGTTTCTCGTGTTATGCTAGAAGGGATACCCCAGTCATGCAGAAAATAACTACCTATCAATTCGATTTTTTTTATCCTGAGTTTTCTTTTTTCTCTTTTTCCCTAATCTGGAACGTGTTTTGCTGTAGTTCCGATGCAGCTGGGCAGAGTACAGGGTAGGCTTATCACCAAAATCAATAAACCTATGATGGTGCTACCACACTCATGGTACAACCCCGCTCCACACCGAACAAAGTCCCAGGTTCTCACAGACGGGCGACATCGGCCCATGTACAGTAAGTAGTACACGTTGGATGCATTCCGTGCTGGAAGTCAAACCGCCATAAAGACGATGCGAAGAGCACTGCAAATCACACGGCTTGCATCAACATCCATCTTTTCCGCAATCAGGCACAAGCAACCAATCAAAGGCAGGCCCGTTCTCTTGGGTATCAGGACAATGGCAAGCAGCGCGGGGAAGACGCACGAGCCGGTGCTCAAGCAGCCCGTCAAGCTCGCCTGCATCCAACTGGCCAGCGGCGCCGACAAGGCCGCCAACCTGTCCCACGCCCGCGACAAGGTGGTCGAGGCCTCGCGCGCGGGTGCAAAGATCATTCTGCTGCCCGAGTGCTTCAACTCGCCCTACGGCTGCGACTACTTCCCCTCGTACGCCGAGACCCTGCTCCCCTCCCCGCCGACCCGGGAGCAGAGCCCGAGCTACCATGCCCTGTCCGAGATGGCCAAGGAGACGGGCGCCTACCTCATCGCCGGCTCCATCCCGGAGCTGGTCGAGGGGGACGGCGAGGACAACAAGTACTACAACACGGCCCTCGTCTTCTCGCCGTCGGGCGACCTGCTGGCCACGCACCGCAAGGTCCACCTCTTCGACATCGACATACCGGGCAAGATCACGTTTCGCGAGTCGGACGTGCTGTCGCCCGGCAACAAAGTGACCATTGTGGACCTGCCCCCCTACGGCAAGGTCGGCGTGGCCATCTGCTACGACATACGGTTCCCGGAGCTGGCCACCATCGCGGCGCGCAGGGGCGCCTTTGCCCTGCTCTACCCGGGCGCCTTCAACATGACGACCGGTCCGCTGCACTGGGAGCTGCTGGCCCGCGCCAGGGCCGTCGACAACCAGCTCTACGTCGCCCTCTGCAGCCCGGCCAGGGACCTGAATGCCTCGTACCACGCCTGGGGCCACAGCCTCGTCGCCGACCCCATGGCCGAGGTCCTGAGCCAGGCCGACGACGCCGAGACCATCGTCTACGCCGACCTGGACCCCGAGGCTATAGAAGGGCCCCGCACGAGGATCCCTCTCAGGGACCAGAGGAGGTTCGATGTCTATCCGGATATCAGCCAGCCGAGAGCCTGAAAGAGGAGGGTTTGCGTTGGGGTTGGAAAGCGGGTGTTGTTCGGTTTATACTAGACTAGCAAATATGCTCCATAATAATCAAAAAGATAACAAACAAATACGGCCCAAAACTTCCAGGGAAGAACATCATGACGACAGAAAAATTTCAGCCACGCTTTCTGTTGCCAGAGTCTCAAATGTCGGATATACAAGCTGTTCGTTGTCACTCATTTTTTTTTTTCCCCCCCGAGCTGCAAAGGTTTGTCGCTCCTAAAGGTGAGGGCACCAAGTGCGATGGCTGTATTTACTGGGATATGTGCAACTATGATTTATGTGCAATGGTGAGATGTCTCATATCATCAACTTCAATCCCAGACAATGATTATCCGATCTTTTTCTCTCCTGCCCCCCCTCACGCATCCAAGTCAGCTCTCAATCTACAGCTTCCCTCTCGGCTTAATCCTGAAGAGCCTTGCGGGCAAAGTTGGGCAGCACGAAGCTGGCCTTGTGGATGTCTGCGCTGTAGTAGCGGCACTTCTCGAACTCCTCTTCCTGGGTCCACGACCTCAGCGGCACCTTGAGGTTGGCCTTGGGGTCCTTGCTGCAGACCATGAAGCCAATCTGTCCCGAAGGGTAGGTCGGGATCGTCGTGTAGGCATACTCGGCCACTGGGAAGATCTCCTTGCAGTCCTTGCGGAGCTTGGTGATCAGGGGCAGGTGAAGCCATTGGTTCTCGGCTATGTCAAGATGAACTTTGTCAGTAACGACTGCACGAGGCTAAATCTAGGGCGGGGATACTGCGGGGAGTAGCAAATAAAGCCTAGAAGCAAAATGTTTGGACGAAACTCTCCAATGTGCTACAAAGGGACGGGGTATCTTGAGTTGGAATGAGAAAAAAAAAAAAAGGGTCGCAGTAGCTGCAATGGCAAACCAGGCTAGAACAACGGGAGAAAGCCTCCCGTTGCTCCAAAGAAAAGAAAACAAGCAAGCCCGGTATCTCATCCGAGTGGTCGTAGCCCGCTCAGTCGAGTAAAAAGCAAAACGCCGTTTGGGGGGGTAAACCCTGTAGTAG
The DNA here is from genome assembly GCF_004337985.1 of Pyricularia pennisetigena. Lineage (NCBI taxonomy): Eukaryota > Fungi > Ascomycota > Sordariomycetes > Magnaporthales > Pyriculariaceae > Pyricularia > Pyricularia pennisetigena. The sequence continues at coordinate 4,731,885 of NC_043742.1, forward strand.
TCCACTTGTCATTATCGGGGAAGGCCTCAAAAAAATGTCGGTCTTTATGGTTGATTTTTTTTTTATTTCTCCCCTTTGCGGACGTTTTCAAGTGCTCTCGCAGGGGAGGAAATGGGGAGATGAGCGGGGAAAACGCGGGCAGCTGGGCTCCTCGTCTTGAGTCGTAAGGGAACATACAACCTTGCGTGGTGATAACACCACCCTCGGTGAGGGCATTGAAGAGAAGCTGGAAGTAGGGCTTCTGGAAGAGGCTCTCGGCGGGACCCTCGGGGTCGGACGAGTCGGTGATGATGACGTCAAAGGTGTTCTCGTAGTCGGCAAGGAACTTGAAGCCATCGCCAACGTGGACCTTGACCTTGGGGTGGTTGAAGCCGGCCGCCATGTTGGGGAGGTACTCCTTGGACAGGCGGATGACAGCCTCGTCAATGTCGCAGAGGATGGCCTCCTCGACGCAGTCGTGCTTGACGACCTCGCGGAGCACACCACCGTCACCACCGCCGATGACGAGCACCTTCTTGGGGTTGGGGTGCGAGTTCATGGCGAGGTGGGTGATCATCTCCTGGTACGCGAACTCATCGCGCTCCGTGCACTGGATCACGTTGTCCAGGACCAAGACCCTGCCGTAGTCGGTCGACTGGAAGATGAGCACGTCCTGGTATTTGCTCTTCTCGTGGTGCAAGACCTTTTCAACCTTGAGGGTCATGGCCTGGCCTGCATGGAAAGTAGATTAGATATTGATCATGAGATAATTCTCGTCGTTGGGATAGACTCCAGACACTAAGTCATGGACAGGTTGAGAATAAAATCTCCACCAATTTTTTTTTCACTTACCCGGCCACATGTCCGAGATCTCGCGGAACCATCCATCTGTAACCGAGTGGTGATGGGAACCAGTTAGCCGTCACGTTCGCCACGAATATGGACTGCGAAGTGCTGGGAAGAAGTGGCGTTTATCAAGGAGGCCTTAAATCGACGGTGTCTGGAAGCTGCTTGAGCAAAATCTCATAGGCATCCGGGAATGCATGTATAAAGCAGTTTACACTCCAAGCCCAGTCGCTTCGTGAATAGATGGAGCTACAGCAAAACTCCTGATCTAGCTAGATGTTTTTTTTTTTTTTTTTGTTGGAGTTTATGGCAGCTGTTTGTTTCGTTCCTTATCCAACGAATAAGATTGGCACTACAAAAGTATCATGACTGGAGGCACAGGTTGTGAGGCCTATGCCTGTGAGAGGTAGAGGGCAGAAAAGTGAAGAATGGGTCAAACCTTTGATGGTTTCGTGGGTGATTTCGCCGCTCATTTTGTTTGTTGTTTGAGTTGGTCCAACACAAGATTTTTCTATGAGAAATCGAGACTGAGAGAAGGAACTTGAACCAGAGACGATTTTTTTGGCTGAAGAACGCGACTGTGGCTGCCCAAACACAGAGAAGTTTAGAAATCTGAAGACGTTGGGCCTTATGTATGCCCAGTGGCCGCCGAACCGCATTGTATTTTTTTTTATTTAAATTTTTTATAATTTTTTTTTTCCTGCTGCCCCTCGCCTCAAAAACACCCCACTATTGCCAACTAACTACCTAATTGAGACAAGCACCTACTCGCATTTTAGCGATCTCATCGTCTTCGTCCCGTTTTTCAGTTGAGGGGACAGGATCTTAGTAAGGTTTCGCCCAACAAGCTAAGCAATAATGAAAGCAGGCACGATGCTGGGATTCTAGGCACATGAATTCTTGGAAGATGGCAGCTTGACTAAGAGAAACATCGACTGTGGTTCGAACGCGGCCTGCAAACCAACCCTACAATAGTCCAAACTAGGCAGCCTGCCCTGACTCCCCTTCAATGAAAATTGGGCCAGGCAGTTTTTGACGGGGATCGAAATCTGATCATGTTGTTCATTGATAACCTACCTGATTATACAATAATGATCATATTACTTACTGTATTTACACCAAAAAGTTGTGATTTATTTGCATCGCCTCTGGTCAGATACTTATGGATAATGACGGTGTGCTACCACTTCTCATTCGATAAAACGCAGAACTCAAGACGAGAGGTAGATGCCCTGGACTTGCCATCCATGTACATTTGCCTATGTGGGTGTAAATGTTTTTCTGCCCCTCGGAGGAAAAAAAAAAAAGACGACAACAGAAAGAGTCTTGTCAGCCCCGCGCTATGTCATCATACTTGAAAGTACTGGTACCTTCCTTACCTGCGGATCGGATGTGGTGCCCTTGTGGAGACATGGACCTATGTGTACAATATAGCTACCGAGTAATGCTACTCTCAAAATGCACCGGTACTCATATTTACTCGAATTGATTGGTTATGCGCGTCCCTCAAACCGTCATAAAGAGAGACAGAGAGATGAAAGAAGAAAAAAGTCTATTTTGCAGACTATATATGCCTTGAACGAATAATGGCAGTCAAATGGTTGGATGAGAAAGAAATGAGGCACATCACAAGAGGGTGTGTTGTGCAACTGTTGCGACAGGAAACATCTGCAGCACAAGTTTGGCCTTGACTCGGCTTCCCGGATGACAAAAATATGCGTGTCAACTTTGACCAGAGTTCGGACTTAAATAAGCTTGTGCTCCAGAGTCATGTCCGATTCAGGGTCCAGGCCGAGGCACGCCCGGAAGATGTTGGTCAGAGCAGCGCGCTGCTTGGCCAAGGCGTTGACGACGGGCGTACCAGGCGGGGTCAACGGCGCCTTGAGCATGTAGCTCAGGACGGACAGCACACTGTGGAAGTTTCTGAAGCCGTCTTCGGGATCCGATGCCGTCTTCCACTGGATTCGAGACATCATCTCGGTGACGAGCACAAGGTCAATGATGAGCGGGGACGCCAGAAGGGAATCTTCGCAGACATTGAAGAGTCTGACGGATGCAAGTTAGTTTCGGCCATCAAGAACATGCTTTGGACTCATCCGTGGGCACTACTTACGAAATTGTCTGGCGTCCACCCATAAAGATTTCACCATAGTACTCGTCCAACGCGCGCTTACTGTCCCCAACGGCCGGCATGTACTTGATAACCACAGCATGGTCAGGCTGCTCACCTGGCTTGTACAGCACATTGTTCGCCTCCACCATGTCGTCAACAACGGTGGACTTGGAGATCTCTTTAGAGCGGAACTGCTTGTAAGAGCTCAGGTTCTTGCCATCATTGTTTCCAAGATGATTGTACGAGGCGATAGAGTTGAGTTTGATGCCAGCACTGATCAGAAAGTCGACCAACGCAGACTTCATCTTGGTCTGTCCAGACTTGAAGTCATCGCCGCCGATGAAGACCTTGTGAATCCCCGCAAGTTCGATAACTCCCTTGACGAACGTGTTCTGTGGGGAGCCATTTATGAACGGGGCACCTTCCAGAATGCTGGCAACCGCAAAAACAGTAGAGGGAGAGACCTCTAGCTCTCCAGCCTCGATCGACTTGAGGAGGTTGTCAGCAGTGTCATTGACTCCATCCAATGCGGAAGCGTAGCGTTCAGTGTTGGCAGTCCACAACACAATGACTTTGTCGAGCCCATTCTTCGCCTTGAAGTCACTGTACATGGGTTTTCGCTAAAGTGTCAGCAGGTTGCGCAAAGCATGAAAAAAGTAAGATTTAGCGGGAATCTGCCCACCGAATGTCTCTGCGAAGCTGATCAACATGCCCGTTGCATGCCTTGGAGCCAGGTAGCACGTTGTCCGCACGTGAGTCCTGGTTGGCAGCTATAAAGTCGGGATAGTAGATGCTGGGCAGCGGCTTCATCGATGCCATCTCCTTGCGCACCTGCATCTTCAGTGAAGGCTCAAGGACGCCAGCCCGATCCATGGCATCAGCCAGGTTCATGCCGCTGATGTCCCAGCCGCCAATGACAAGGTCGTTCGGGTGAACCATGGGCAGCACGTTGTGGAAAGGGATGTTGACATCCTTGAGCGTTTTGACATCCGTGCCAAGCTTCATGGTCGAGCCCATGACCAGCGATCCATAGAAGTTGGGCTTCTGGACGCCTTCACGGGTCTCCCAGGAGAGCCCATGGCGGTTTGCAATGACTGCGGCCGTGACGGTTGACCCGTTGTTGCCTCCCCATCCGACCAGCATCACGCCGACCTTGGGCACCTTCCGATCCACCTTGAAGTCGTAGGCCGTCTGCTTAGGCCGAGCAATGTATCCGCCATCATCACCCTTGGCCACCATGGTAGTGCGGTAGGTGTACTTGGAGCGGATTTCATGCTCCGTATAGACCACGTTCGGCGACTCCACGACGAAGACCTCCTTGGCAGAAACAGGTTGCACGGTAGCAGCTCGATGAGTGTCATTGCCGTGTCCGTTGGTAGCTCCAACTTGCACCTCGGCGTGAGGAGACATATTGGCGTTACAGACAGGATCGAAGATGCTCAAAGGTAATGGTAAATGACCTTAAGGTTGCGTATATGGGCTTTTTTTGGTTTTCTTGTTTTCGAGAGCCAAAAGAAACGACAAGCAAAAAAATAAATAAATAAAAAGCAGCTGCGGGTGCAGAAGGCAGATGTGAGGCCGGAATGCGAACAGTATCCTAGAGAGTATGAGCGAAATCCCCTGCACCACCGGGAGAGGCAGAGCAATGGCCTCCGGCGTAGGGATGGTGCACGCTGAAGGAGACATCATTCTTTGCGTTAGAATCTTGCATCTTGCCTGGTTACCACGCGCGCCGCACAGCCAGCCGCGAAGAACTTACGAATTGAGCAAGTTGGAAAACGTCTTGACGGTAGTGACGTGATCGCGGCCCTGGAAAGAGCAGCGATCGATCTCTAATCCCTACACAATACTGTGAATTGCTTTAGGCCTGGGGCTATTGACGTAAATAGTTTGTTTGGTGAAAGAAGGCAGAACGAAGAAGAAGAAAAAAAATCTACAGATGGTGATGATAGGGTAGGGACGAAGCTAAGTTTAACTAAAGTCATTCCATGGCACGTCTCTTAGTTCTGAGTTTATCAACACTTGGTCGGACTAGCGGCCTATTAGACCAGCAGAACAAAATAACTCGGCCATTGATCCAGCTTCGTACATTGTATGTTTATAGGCGGTCAACAGTTTGCAGGGGGTAACGCCGAGAGGGAGTTGCGTGAGGAATGCCGAGTCGTCATCCCTCGGAGTACCATATACATGTATGCTTGGGAGATGCGTATTGACCGGGCCGACAGCCCTTTGAATCTGAACTGGTCATTTACGAGCCCAATAACACTTGCAGAAATTTCAGAAATTTCTTATCAGCATGAAACTGCATGCTGTCGAGATAGAACCTTCCCCTTTACAGTTGATGATTACCACTACCAAAAAAAGAGAAAAAAAATTATATTCCTCATCATAGTCATGACCACTTGAACAGAGATAAAAACCAAGTGCTTTACTCGCGGGCTGATGAACAGATGTTTATACAGTGGGTAAGTGTTCTCGGACGAGAATACTGCAGAGTCAGCCGCAAAACGCGGGCGAGCGGATGCTGTAGGCGGGAACTAGGCGTGTAGGTGGGGCAGAAAAACAATTGCCGTGGGGTTTGGTCTCGAATGGGCGGGAAACGGAGCTGACACGTGATATCGTCAGCAAACGACGTTGGCGAGAATTGTCGTATTTTGTTTTTACCGACCCTACCTAGCAATGCCAATGTACCTTATCTGGATTCATGTTTGATCATTATGTTGCCCCTATCATTGTAAGAGCGCGGTGGCATTTCAGCGAGAGAACACATTGCTGATTTCAGCCGAACCAAGCCAAGCGAGATATGTACTATGCAGTAGCAAGGTGGTAACACAGGTGGGGAGGGAGACAGCGGAGGTTCTTTTTAGTTCGGATCAGTACCTCCTGGACCGTTAACAGCGGGTTGTCGGCAAATTATCTAGGGATATTAGGCTCTTGAAGCATAGGCACTCCGTAGCTGTCAATGCCATCCTTGAAGCGAGGTCTTTAGAGATATCTACGAAGTGACTTTGCCGAAAATAGCTTGCGCTTGTTGACAGCGGCGAGTGTCAAGTGTCAACTGAGACTCTGAAATGTGCACAGCCGTCTTGACCGCCAGTCAGACCAGAAATGCCAAGACCAATGCAAAACTTTTGTGGGTATATGTTGGACTGCCTACACAGAAGGGGGTTTTTTTTTCCATCATCATCAAAGTCAGGTAATCGCCGTTTTCTTTGTCTTTTTTTGTTCTTTGCTCCGCCTAGTCTTAAAAGTTCAAGATATCGTTCGTACTGACACCGTACCGCGCGTAGCAAAAATATCGTTGTAAATGACGAAACATCTTTACTGCCCACAGCAGCAAACAAGGTTTGACCTAAACATCCCAGATTAGATCGTACCCGAGACAAGTCTGGATGCAGGCACGAGTCAGCTGAATACTGCAGGATCGCCGTCGGTCAACTAGGTAAATCATGCCAAACTCAATCGTGCACAAACCGACCCTTGTCATAATCCGTGCACACTCCGCTGCACATCATTCACAAGGAACCAAACTTAGGCAGCATCTGTGCAGAGGACCCGTATTCCCCAACCAATATGTAATGTACCTAGGTAGAAAGGCACCTGTGATCGATCTTCACCTGAAACTGTATTGTCATGTACAGTAGACATTGCTGTTTTTTTTTTTTCGGTTTTGATTGACATGGAGGTATCCAATATGGTGCTTTTTTTTTGTTTTTCTTCTCGATGAAGCAGAACCTGACGTGAGGTAGCCAAAGCTGATCAATCGATCGCCAAATGAACCAACCCTACCAGCCTGTCCATCTTTGAGGCGACGGGTACTTACCTTACTTCGTGCAGGCAACCAAGAGATCCAGGTAGTTAATGCACACCGATCGGAGGCGATCCGTCGTCAGAAACAAAGTGCCGACTGGCTGGATGGATGGTAGCACATTGAGGGCTTTTTTTTTTTTTTTTTTTTTTTTTTTTTCGCTGTGTAGCAGCAATGCCCCCCCTGAGAATATATTGTGGCTATAATCGAAGCCTTCGGTCTTATGTGAGTTTGTTCGGAAAAGAAAAAGGCAGTGTGTTGCATTACCGGCGGCTATTGTGGCAACTTTTGTCGTCACCCACCCACCCATCCATCCATCCATCATCAAACAACATGGAGAAACAAAAAAAGGGGGTTGCATCGGCTGCAAGCACTTTTGAATTTAAGATTGGAAAGCCGGTATGGCCACCGTTCGTCGTTGATTGGCAGCGAATGGTTCATAAAATGCCAAGCAAGCCTCACCTCGGTCTCATCTACCGCTTTGTCAGATGTACATTCTCACTCGTCAATTCGATTCGGTCAAAACCTGAGTTTAGCTGGGCTTGACGACTCATGCTTATATTTGATCAGCGGGAGATCCTTGTGTGATATATCACGTCAGGTAAAATGGAGGGGGTAATGCTAACGTTGGGCCCCACATCTCCGACCCCCCTAAAGTCCGGCCCCTTTGAAAAATGTAACGACGAAATACCCCTTTTATAAACCGATTTAAATATAAAACTATCAACGCACAATAATACAGTCATTGTCAGGCTCTCCCGGTTCGCTAACCTCTTCTCCATCGTTCCAATCCTTTAAACAGTCCCTATTATTTTCCTGTGCTTTATAAACGTTTTTTTTGCTGACCAAAAGCTCGTTGGGATCCGGAATTACCCTTTTCCTTTTGATCGGCCGTACCGCCTCCAATTTTGCTTTTAACAAACTGATTTTTTGCTGAGCTTCAGCCAATAAGGTATCCTTGGTTTCGAAGCTTTTTTGGACTTTTGCAAACAAAAGCCGTGAAGTGGCGCTACTTTTTTCGGACCGGGAAATTTCCTGTAGTTGAAGTCGAATATCTCGGGTCGTTTTAGGGGTTTTCCAAATAAGTAAAGATTGGTTGTTAATTTTTTGGGTTGGATTTCCCGGTGTTTTATCCCTTTTGAAGCCGTTATTTTTACCTTTTTCGACGTTGACGTTGCTATTTTCTAATAAAAAAGGGTTTAAAAGTGGTTTTGCCAAGTTCACCAGCCATAACCCCGTCGTACGCCAACCAGATTGAATGGTTTTTGCTATAAATGCTTTTGATCTGGCTTTTCGATAGCAAAGTAGAAAGTTTCGTTTCCCAACAACCGTTGAACAGCAAAACTGGGTTACAAATCCCAGGTGACGTCGATAAGCTTCCTTTAACGGCCCAAAAACCGATAAATCCAACGGTTGAAGAACGTGCGACGAATGAGGAGGTAAATATAAAAGCTGAATATTATTTTGGAGGCAAACAAGCATAAACTCGTCGCTGACGTGTGATCCGTGGCCGTCGAGAACTAATAAACGCTTTTCAGGAGTTAAAGGTTGGGTATTTGGAATAAACACCTTTTTTAACCATTCGATACCTGTTTCATTATTTGTCCACCCGTTTTCTGTTGCATGAAATTGCCAGGTATCGAAAGGACTTAAATCAGCTGGAAACCATTGTTGCTGTACGTTTTTCCCCTTAAATATAACGAGGGGAGGTATAACAGCCCCCGTAGCTGATACACATTCGATTATGCTCGTCCAACCCCGCGTTCCAGGCTCTTTTCGCTGTAATGGCCGGATTTTATTACGCCCTAACACCAGGCCATTAGATCCTTTGCCTTCCATTATACCTGTTTCGTCCATATTCCAACGGTTGGCCGGTTTTATAGTATCGATAACGGGATTTTTCAAATAGGACCACCAAGATTTAATTACCTCGGTTGTAGCCCCATTAACCCGGGCATTTTCTATTCGCCGGGGCCTTTGGGTTTTCAAAATTGGATATCGGGCTATAAAACGGCTAACCCAATGTTTCCCAAGGCTTTTTCTTTCTCCGGCGGCCTGAAGAATTCGTTCCGCAAAATAGCGTAGTTCTTGATGCGTTGGCGGAAGGCCTAACGCGGCCTGCGCAAGTACCCAATCTGCCAAATAGGTCTCCTGCTCCTGTGAAAGCCTTTGACAAAATCTTTTCGCTTGTTGAATTGACTGGGCCCCCTTTAAACGATCGTGAAGGGTACTCCGAGGAATACCCCATTTTTGCGAGGTTTTGTGAACTGATTTGCCATTTCTTATGTCAGAAATGGCAGCAAGAAGCTGATTTTCAGTGTACTGTTTCATTGGAAAGTTTGGAGCAAGAATCTTCAAAATGCAAGTTCTAAAGTGAAAAATTCGTCTAGATATTTATAAAATAAAACAAAGGGTTGACGTGGCTGAGTAGATATTTTTAGGGGCCGGACTTTAGGGGGGTCGGAGATGTGGAGCCCAACGTTACTCTATATTCCCCAATTTGCAACGTATCCGAGAACTACCGGTAGGTTACGAAGTAAGGACATATTTACATTTTTATATATTAGCAGTTCGTTGGTGATGAACCAGGAAACCTGGAGGATCAGCGGACTTTATTTAACACAAGAGGGACCGAAACGCAGATGCGATTCCCACTTACTCCCCTCATGGAGTTCTTCTGCTGCTGGCACGACATAGCCTATTCTGGACTAGTTTGAGTACGATGGCGTTAGTCCTCACTGTCTTTTTCTTTGCCTTATTGCTTTTTTATTTTTTTTATTTTTATTTTTATCTTTATCTTTTTGATTTTTCCTATCACATTTGTGCCGTGTGCAATACAGATAAAGGTTGCATTTTGCAATGAGGGCGATGGCAGCAACAACAGGGCACCATGGCAACCGGGATTTTCAGACCACCACTCGGCGTCGTATTATTCTGGTTGGCATTGGCAATGTGATGTGCCATTTAGTATACGAGTTGGCTGCACGTAGAATCGAATCCTGTTTGTTACGTGGGGCCCATGTTAATGGCTGCTACTATAACTGATGAGAGATGTATTAAATTGGCAACTGATGTTGGATTTTAGGATAGAGCACCGGTGCAACTGGTCCAGCATTATTTGGTTTACGAGAAGCTGGGCAAGACTAGGTTTGATAGGATAACAACATCGATCACCCCCACTACTATTCTAGGTTGACTTTTTCCGACGTCGCCCACAATTTCATGCTGCGTGCGTTGCACGTTGGTGTACGCCGTCGCTTGTAGCGGGAGCCTAAAAGGAATTTAACGCAGTCAGTCCAAGTATTCTCCGGCTATGTTTCTCCAAACCGTCAAGGCCGACAGACAGCCTGCAAGGTACCCGCGCATCCGTAATTAGCTGCAAGTCAGTCAGCTGCCACACTACGATGGCGCTTGGGATCCTGACTTGGCAGATGGTGGTTGAGAGGTGTACAGTACAGTACTGTACCTACCACAGTACTTTACCTAGCTAGGCTAAAGAAGCCAGACATTTTGCAGCCCTGCCTAGCTCAGCAGACGGACGGACGATCGTGTCCAGCAAATAATTACTTGATTTCTGAGCATCGTTGCAAGTAAGTGGAGGGGTTTGGTTGCATGGAGAGTGGCTGCCACTATCAATTTTGTCTACCAGATTTCCGCAAGAAGGGATCTCTTGAACGGTAGCATCGCAATTTGCGCCATGTAGATGCTTTCTAGAAGCGATAATTAGAGACTTGGAAGTTGTTCGTCCAGACCTTGATGCAGGACATTTGACTGGCCCGTGAACACATGGTTCCCATTGTATGAGCTGTGGGTACTTGCCACAGTGAGCCCCCCATTCCCCGGCACTTTCATGTCCACTAAAGTCGCTTGGTATTTGCTCGTTTTGTTTTTACATTTCAATGCGTGTCACAGGAAAAAAAAAATCATAAAAAAAGAAACAAAGATGAATAAAGATACGGATAAACCTGTTTTATGGGATCCTAGAATCGCCCGTGCAAGATCTCAAAGATTCTTTTCGATTGCCCCATTGGAAACACTAGCCACGCATGGGCATTCAGCGGAGTGTCAAAAAGGAAGCTGTCATGTTTTTGCTGTTCCTGGTAGGATGGGGGTGAGGTTTGATCGCCTCACACCATTTGCACTACAGACATTGCCTATGCTGAATACAGCCTAGTTCGATGCATTCAGGGGTCTTGTTCGACCGTTTTTGTGACCTGACCATTCGTTCGCCCGCCGCGACAATGCACCAGCTCAGCTGTAATACCTTATGTATCTGGAGGTATGGATGTGGTGCAGAAACAGGAAACTAAAACCCAAACCTAGACTAGCAGAGGTAATCAATGTCGCCAGCTAATGTACTGTAAGCGTGTCATCCTCCGACTGCAAAGCATCCTTTCTAGTTTGGGCTTGGGTCAAGCCACTCAGTGGTGTTGAACCCATTCCTTAGGTACCTTACACCTCGAGGTGATTAATTACTTTGCCCTTCCCAGTCTGCGCGAGGAGTAAGGCAGGCATGCTCGGACAAACCCATTTAGAATTGTCAAAAAAGATTAATCCTTTGACACGAATGAGCCTCCAGGGTAAATCCATATTTGTTGTTACTATTCTCCGCATCTTATGCTACTCAGTCCCACTGCGTCAACCCACCGCGACAAGGGGAGCCTGGCCCTGAGAACCCCTGCCCTTTGGATCAAGGGCCGAATTGGACATGGCCTTTGTCGTGTGCGTATTATGCGGTGTGCCTGTTTCCATTTTCTGCGCCTGACCACCATTTCGACACACCGCACTTATTGGGGAGGGGGGCACTTTACACCCACACCCCATGGACGAACCAGACCCTTCACCTCTTTCGAGACAGACATCGCAACAGCACGGACGCCGATACCCTTTCTTTCACTCGATGGTAAACAACCCCATATTATCCCTCCCTGTGATCCTCCTTTGTTTCCATGCTGCATACCCGCACTCCTTTTTCATTTTTTCTTCTTCTTTTCTTCTTAACGAACAGTCTACAAACAAATCCTCCAACTGGACATCATTATTTCTAGTCTAGTCTAGGGCCTCAGAAGCAAAACTCAGAAAATAGTTGGACTTGGCCTACAAGCTTTGACCATTGCCAACGTGAAATAACTACCTACCATATCGACTTACGATCACTTCTCGGAGCTTCTTCGCTTGCACCCGGCGTCACCTATCCGAATTCGAATTCGACCAGCTGCCAACGCTGCTGCTACGTACAGCGTCAGCCCACATCCCGCAGCGCCTGTCAGTCCGCTGTGGTGCTGAGGTTGATATCGACGGGGTTTTGTCACGGATCACGATAGGTCTTTCAACTGGAGGTTGTTGAAGGACTAGCCAGGAGAAGCAGATCAGTATGGCCGATAGGCAGTCGAGCTTCCTGCCGACGATAAAATGTTCGTCATGTGGCAACCAGATCGAGATTTCTATGATGGGGGAGCACATCTGCGGAGGCGCAGGTGGTTCAGATGGTAAGTTCGGTTCACGTCCTCTATCTGTGCATGTCATCTGTTATTTTTATTTTTATTTTTTCCATGCAGAGAAAATCTAGTACAGGAACCACATCTTCTAACTTGAGACTACTCAGCATCACCTACTCCCCCTCTAGATAAGATTGATGAGACTTTTATGCCATTTAATAAATCAGTACACGAAAAGATCGGCCGAGTTCCACCACCACCAAAGGTTGATACTTTGGCAGCAAGTAAGTTGACAAGCTCATCTTCAGTTGATTCTTTTGCAGTCTGAACCATATCGCTAATAAGCTCACCTTTTTTTCCCTCCCCATTCTAGACCGCACATACTACCGCGCTGGGCAACTAACACCTGTCAGCAACTCCAGCGGCTCAGCCTCTCGCAGCGGATCGCCTCTCACACCTACTGGTCGGGTGCTAGGGCGCTCTGAAGACTATTTCACACCAAAGATTGCCAACGAACACGACTTGGCCTCTCCACGGAATCAGCCACGGCGGCCTGGGGGTTATGGGGGTATGGAAGATGTCGAAGACGATATGTACCCCAATAACTCTCCTAAGAAACAACCTTCGAGTTTATTGTCTCGTATGAATACTATTACTCCCGGCCCATTCGAGTCAAAGAGGCCGGTTGCGGCCAAGAATGCCTTCCCTTCCAGATCAAACGAGCCGGAAGATGCCTACAATGACCGGCCTATGACCTCAAACTCGAACAGAAGCTTTGGGAGCAGCCAGCCTCCTAGGATGCCGAGGAAGAACGGTTACGGCGGGTTTGGCCCTCCCCAAAGGTCGCCGGGTGAATATGAGCCCGAGCCACCAAGTGCAATCAGCAGATCTGGGACGTTTCCGCGGGAGAGCGACCCAATGGAGGCACCTCTGCGTACCCCCTCTGCCCCCGGTCCTCGGCCGGACAGGTTACGACGATCGTCGGACGAGGCAAACGAAAGGTTTATGGATGGGGAAAACAGGGAGCATGCCACCAACGGCATGTACGCGACAAGAACCTCAGTAACACGCGATACCTCTAGGCAGCCGCCACCGAGGACCAGCCTCCTTAACCGACCGACCACCCGTGATGGTGGCGGTGCCCCGAGTGCCATTGACTTGGCCAATGAATTTGGCGTCGGGAATCCATATCACAGTTCGAACGTTTCCATGTCATCAAGCGCATCGGCCTCGAGTGGCGCCGAATCTCGCCGTCCTAGTCAACCAAGCTCACAGACCAGTCCCGCCCGCTCAATCAGGAACCGATCGGCCAGAAAGCCATCTAATACCTCCGACATTGACAACTTAATGCAGGATCTCCAATCCTCAATGCTGAGCGATGTGCAGTCTCGGGATCTACCACCATCACCACCTGAACCACTCTCCATGAAATCAGGATCCCTTCGCAGCCAGTCTCGACCTAGCCCACCACCGATGAAAACTCCGCCGCTGGACGGCCCAAGCCAAAGAGAAGCGATGGACCGCGGAATGGACAGGGGGCGCCAGTGGGGTGAAGATCGAGGCTCATCCCCTCGCTATGCCTCTCCCGAGCGTAGGCGCGAGCCAACCAGGGCACCATCTCGACCAGGACTTCGCAGCCAGTCTAGAGGCCGGGTGCCAGTAAATCGCGGCAACTGCAAGGCTTGCCGGGAACCCATCACAGGCAAGAGCATTTCGAGCGCGGATGGTAGGCTCACGGGCAGGTACCACAAGGCATGCTTTGTGTGCACCACTTGCCGCGACCCATTTCCTTCTGCGACATTCTACGTCCACGACGACAAGCCTTACTGCGAGCAACACTATCACGAGAAGAACGGGAGTCTCTGTGGAAGCTGCGGCATTGGAATCGAGGGCCAGTACTTGGCGGACGAGGCAGAAGAGAAATTCCACCCAAGATGCTTCCGATGCAGCGACTGTGGCCAGATCCTTGACGATGGCTATTTTGACGTCAATGGGAGGCGATACTGCGAGCGAGATGCCTTGAGGCGCGTCCAGCCACCGCCATCCTGGGGTCCCCCCAGCAGGACAGGGACTCCGAGCAACCTGGGACCCAGGGGACCCCCCAACATGCGAGGATCCTCGGGATTGGGACCTGGACTCCAACCAGGCGGTCCCAAAGGCTATCCCGCACCTGGTGGTCGACCTGGAAGACCCATGGGAGGGCCTCCCAACAGCAGCAGGCTGGGCCCAGGCCCACGACCGCGGATGGAGAAGCGTATGACGAGACTTGGCATGATGTAAATGCCCACCAAGCCTCTATGAACCATATCTCCACACTCAACTATTCTTTGAAATATATATAAACGACATGGATCATTTGCTTTGTTTTACAGCGAGGGACGTTTTGTCGATGTTTTGGGCTTATACTGCGCTTTTGATATATACACATATTTACTGTGCTTACCCGCGCACCCCGGCTTTACGGCCCGGCCCACGTCGAGAGGGACGTTCAGGATACCCCATTTGCTATATACCCTTCATTTACACATTATATATTTATGTCTATTTTTCCATATATTATTCCTCTGATTTTCTTTATGTTTTTGTGATTCATATAGAGTCGCGGGGGCAAAGATGATGGGAATTGGGCGGAAATCATGGTGATGACGCAAGGGCATATTGGGCTTGAATCACGTCGATGCTGGGAAAAGACAACTGACTATAGGGCTGCATAAGTCCCCACTTGAGGCTCAGCCATGCCACTCTATTATGTACGGCAGAGGACGTTATGCCAACAAACTCAAGGCCAGCCACTTAGCATTTTTTACTACACATATTAGGATATTGCATGGCGTACCTAGCCTTAATAATTAATGCAGAGTACCAGAATTTTTTGGGGATCTTCCATCACTTTGACGCCTCGGGTCCACAGTACATTATACTTTTGTATGCACGCACCCTAGCGCACGCATCTACTTTCACGACGGGGATACCATGTTTCCATATTCTACCCCATCTACAAACCAAACAGAGAACTAGCTTTCTTTCTGTATCGGGCACAGGTTCCCAATTGGGCAACACTGAAGCTTTGGTCTCAGGTTGCTGGAGACGCCGCGACCACTGACCAAATTGAGCGGGCAGCAGAAACGCCCCCCAAAAGTCCGATAGCATCCCGCAAATGTTACTTTAACTTTTTGTGCTCGGCATCCCAATGACTGTCACCAACTGCGCCTCCGCAGAACGTCCGTTTCAGCCCATTCTGCTCAAGACGACAATCGCCTGATTTTTTTTCTTCTTTCATACAAAGCATGAACTGCATTTAGTAAATCTTGTGGATATTCCCACATATTTGGTTGCTGCATTTTTTCTTGCCCTGATTATATATATGGTCGAAAACCAACCTGACACCATCCAGAGTGAAGCCGTTAGGTCCGAAAAAAAAAAAAAAAAAAAAAAAAAAAAAAAAAAAAAAAAAACCCTTTTAAGGTACTTTTTTGCCTATGTATACACTATACCAGTCTATGCGTCTAGCAATCTATGACTTACAGAGGACCCACACTTTCTAGGTCGGTTCCGAAAGAAGGAGAAGAAAAAAGTAAACAAAAGAAAATAAGAAGCAAGAAAAACATGTGGCAACCCGAAATTGAAGTAGAGTAAACTATGTTGATATCACAGCTTAGCCTTGTTGTCTTGCTTCTGCATCGTCTCGGCGACTATGCGGCGCTGAATCTTGCCCGTGGCCGTTTTGGGCATGATTTCCGTGTAGTAAATCTTTAATTTGTAGCAAAAGTGTTAGTTGGACCGACGATTCCTGTTTCACATTTATTGCGGCAGAGGAAGATGGCTTTTTTTTTTTTTTTACCTTCTCGGGCACCTTAAACTTGGCCAGCCTGGCCGCAACCCACTCCCGCAGCTCGTCCTTCCCAAGCTTGGCTCCGGGCTTGAGCACTACTGCTACACCGACGTCTTGGCCGTAAAGCTCGCTCGGGACGGCGAAGCTGACGGCCTCGGAGACGGCGGCGTGGCGGGTGATGACGTTGTCGAGCTCGATGGGCGAGATCTTCTCGCCGGCCTTGTTGATGAGCTCCTTGATGCGGCCCGTGATGGTGACGTAGCCGTCCTCGGGGTCCATCTTGCCCTGGTCTCCGGTGCGGAAGAAGCCTCCCTTGGTGAAGGCGCTCGCGTTGGCCTCGGCGTTGTTGAGGTAGCCGCTCGTGACATTCTCGCCCCGGATGCAGATCTCGCCCTCGACGCCGCGCGGCAGCTCGTTGCCCTCGCCGTCCAGGATGCGCACCTCGACGCCCTGGCCGATGCCCACGCTGCCCGGCTTTCTCTTGGCCGGCGGAAGCGGGTTCGACGTCATCTGGTGCGCCGCCTCGGTCATGGCGTAGGCCTCGAGCACGGGCGCGCCGAACTTCTCCTCGAGCTGGGCGAAGACGGTCGGGGAGAGCGGCGAGGAGCAGGAGCGGATGAAGCGGATCTTGGGCAGAGGGCTCGGCGCTGGGTTCTTGAGCAGGATCTGGTGGATCGTGGGCACGGCCGTGTACCAATTCGCGCCGTGCTGCACAAAGTCGCGCCAAAAGTCCGAGGCGGAGAACTTGGTCGGGACCACCATGGACCCTCCGGTGTAGAAAGGTGCCAGGAGGCCGCAGAGCAGACCATGGACGTGGAAGAGCGGCATGACGAGCATGGTTCTGTCCGCCGGGGTCAGCTGGTAGGTGTTTTTGATGTTGTCTATCACAGGGTTAGTGGATGTGTGGGATGCGACAGCTATTTATCGACACATAATCTTTGACTACTTACCCATAGTCCTCGTCAAATTACGGTGTGACAAGGGGACCTGATGGTTGTTTGTTAGAACCATGTTAGCCGATTTGCAATCTCAACATAGCGACGATTTTGGTCTCTGTTAACAACATACCACCTTGGGTCGAGAGGTTGTTCCACTGGGGCATTGTTTTCATCATTAGCATCTAGTCGAGTCCAGCTGGATCTTGTATAAGGTGAGTATTTGCAAACGGACCTGGTGTGCAGCACAAGAGCAGTGTCCTCGGGCTGAGGTTCAAGAAGCTTTTGTCCTCCGTTACCCTTCAGCAGGCCCAAGTCCTTGACATCCAGAGCAACCTCTGCCTTATGGGCGTCCCAGTAGCACTCGGCAACAGCAGCGTTGAAGCGCTTGGCGGCCTTGACGGCAGGGCTGCCGGCGGCAAAGGCACCGCGAGGCACCAGCACAATGGCGGACTTGACATCCTCGATGTAGAACTCAAACTCGTCCTGCTTGTAGTTTGGGTTCAGGGGTGCAGCAATGCCACGCTGCCAGCTCGACGCCAGGAACGACACGATGAACTCGTACGAGTTCACCGTGGCAATGGATACGGCGGACCCTTGGGTGATGCCTATGGCGGCGAGCTTGGCCTGAAACTTGGACACCTCGGCGACGAGCCCAGCATAAGTCACGGTGAGGGCCGCGTCCCCAGGCTTTGCTGCAGGTATTATGACGGCCGTAGCATTTGATTGGCCGTGGATGGCACCTTTGAGCGTGTTTGGCGCAGCCATTTTGAGTTTGATTTTTTTTTCTTCTTTTTTTCTCTTCGCGTCTCCTTCTTTTTTCTTTGAAATTTATTAGAAACAAAATAAATAAATACGTTGCAGTTTTGAGAACAATCTAAAAAGTAGAAATAGAGAGATACAAAGCAATCAATCCCCTCACAAAGTTCACGATCAGAAACAACCGGCAAGACAGAAAAAGTTACGACACGTTTTTTTCCTTTCTGTCAGATAGAGCTGAGGCGCCTTGGCCGGAACACCAGTCCCGTGTAAGACCCATAGCGACCCACTCTAACTCGGCAGACACTGTGATTGAAAGCCCTGCAATTAAACTCCGTTTAGTAGTATTTAACCTTACCGTCACCAAGGTATCCATAGTTATTCTGGAACTAACGCGCGTCAACATGGCTTGCATCCGACCCAACGTATTTGCAAACTGCCTGATCTGTGGATTGATTGTCGACATATTCCTAGGAATAAGAATGCACTAAATCTATAGGCCAGTGTTATTTGTAGTGCTTAGAACCTTCGTGCTTCCGCTTTGGTTATTCTCTAATCTACTCTTTGGACACCCACGTGAATATCCGCGCGGGCGATCATACAACTACAATACAATCCTGCTCGTGGTAACAAATCGACCCAAAACCCCAACAAAGAAGGATGCCGGCGCTGTAGGTTATCGAAGCATAACCAACCGCCATATCTGTCCCACGATCCTTCGCGCATAACCGCCACAAATTTTCTGCTTCCTACCATACCTATGGAGGTAGATAACTGCACCAACTCAACCAAGGAAGACACCAGAGTCTTGATCATACAACCTCTACAACGAAATAATCAACTTGAAGTGTGATGTACGACTTTGCTGATAAGTTGTGAAGCGGTCAATCTGTAACTGGACGTAAAATGTCATCATAGCTGAGTATATAATACGTAGCCATCCCGCTGTCATTGAACGACTGTTCATCAACTTCAAAGTAAGGAATTGTATGCTATTTTGATCTGAGGTGTGACAGAAAAGCCCGTTTCATCCACAAGATCTGCAAGCTTGGGACTTCAATGTCCTCGATCAAGCAGCCACTCAGGCCTTCGGAGGTCTGGAAATATTCCTGTAAGAAAAAGAAATTCAAAATCAATGTTAGTAAAAGGGGTATAGGATGCATGGCAAAATTCAAGGAAAGCCCTCACTCCAGTCTTCCGACCCCATTAAGTCGTAGATAGACATCAGTACCCCAGCCGTGTAGGCTTTGAACGTCGATGCCGCCCCCGAAATACTCAGCGTAAGCTCGACTGAGCGGTAGCCCGTAGCCCAGCCCAGCAATAGAGCTGCGACCGTTGTTCGCGCTCGAGATTATATTGAGCGCAAAGTCGCCGACACTCCCGCCCCCACTTCCGCCGGCCCCTCCAGGCAAGCTATCGTCCTGGTCAAAAAACGTCGTGTAGCTGTACGACCAGATATTGGGCTGCACCTCGGGTGCAATACCGCCACCGCGATCGCGGATCCGAATAGTCACGCCAGGTGCGTTGTCATCGAGGGGCTGTATTGCATCGGAACGAAAGGCACCGCGCGAGACGGATGGTGGTTTGAGGCGCAGGCCACGGCTGTCGTCCAGAGGCAAAGCGGGAGCGATGGTGACCTCGATGGGCTCTCGGCTCATATTGTTCTCAACCGTGGCGCGGAAAGCGTTCTTCAGTAGCTCCGTGAGGATGTAATGCAGGTGCATGGGCACGTATGCAAATGTAGTTTCTGGCGAGCCATTGACTACCCATTCCGGACGAACACCGTAGCGTAGCTCACATATCTCAGCTACGGCACCGCCACAGTGATCGAGAATATCGACAGGCTTGAGTGCAGTGTCAATGACACCCACAAACGAAGGCTCCTCGGGGCATGGGACTGGACTCGCGGCCGGATCAAAGTGTGGCTGTGAGGAGTAGTGCAGCGCAATGTGCTGCTCGGCTACCAGGCGCGTGCCGATGCGGGCGCGTAAATGAGCATCGAGAAAGGCCGTGACATCTTGAGGGCTCACGTAGCGGCGACACTCCAGGAAACCGCGGGCCAGGATTGGTATAGTGTCGGCGTGTGTGCGGACGAGTTGAGCGAGCACTTCTGTAAACTCAACCTCCTCCGCCAGGGTATTTATCCCACCCCGCTCCTCCCAAGGCAGTAGGGTCTCCAAAGAACGCTGATAATTGTTGTATATCGTTCGAATGTTGGGGTTCGAAACTACAATGTATGGCAGGTTGCGGAGGGCTTGAAGTCGGTGTGCCAGTCGAATTGGGAGTAGACTCAGCGTGAAGTTGGCTGACTGGAGGAGGGCCTCCTCCGAGAGCGGTGGCCTACCATGCCTGGTAACAGGTTCGCCAAACATCAGCCTCTGCCATGTGGTGAAATCAGGATAGGGGAGCGCGAATCAAATGTAAGAACTGACTTGACAAGGTCGGCAAGTTTGAGGTTATGAAGATGCTTTCTTGCAAGGCGTGAAATCTGTCCCTCGTCAAATGACGCATTCGAAGCGCTGGAGCCAGTGTCTAGTGGCTTGCTGGCATTGCTCCCAGCAACAGTTCCATCCGGAACGAGCTGCTTAGTGGAAAAAGAAAATAATCTCCGACCAATACTCGAGGCTCTTGGGTAGCATATCCACCTCAGCGGCCTCGCAGATACCGTCATCTTGTACATGTTTTCATCGTTTCTGCTCGCCGGGTTGTTGAAACATGCCCCGGCTGACCTCTTCAGTAGAGTCGTTCTTTCAGGTCGAGTTTTAATGCAGCATGCAGAGGAGGTTGATGCGAAATGATATGTTAAGCCCCTCGCTGCCCATCAAAAGGCTGCTCGTTTATGCAGTGAGGTGCATACCTACCTAGGTACCTCAGGTGCCTACCTTCCTTACATCGGCGCGCTTCTCAGATGTTGGATGGTCCGTCATTTAATGTGGTGGACCGTGCTCCGATTTAGGCCCGGTTGGGTTACAGTACACACCCCTACCTACTGCCGTACCGCGTATGTGCAGGAGGTAGGATGGTACCCCACCTAGCTTTGTCAACTTCCAGTACAATGAACTACTGTAATTCGGCGCAAGATTGCACGCATCTTTTGACGACGATAGACACTTGTTCATGATAATGGCATGAGAGGCACAAGTCAGTAGGCTAGTTATTGGTCTGGAGTTTGAAAGTTCGAGAGGCATTAAGAACTTCATATGACCCGGTGAGCATACAGTAATCTATCTAGATCTAGCTGCCGGGTCTGTCCCCGAGTTTCTTCACTGTGCCTCTACCAAAAAGCAAATTAATCCGCTAAGGGCTTAGAGCTTCTGTCGCCTAAAAAGTGCCCAGGCGAATTTCCAACAAAAAGCTTCAAAAAGACACCCAAAAGAGTATCTATGGTAAAGATACAAACTCCTTCCAATAATGACAGATCTATTTATTGCGGTGCCTTCGTCGCACACACAAGAGGTAGTTCCGACAGTCGGTCAGTGGAGCCGTTCAGTCGAACGGATACCTTGTCTACCTAGGTCTAGACCCCGACGAGTCTCACCAGCTCCATGCCTCACCCGCCCATCTAGTGCTAGGATAGGACTAGACTACTGTAGACTAGATCTATAGTACCTAGGCTCAACTAATAACAAACCTACTTGGACAAAAGAGAAGTTTACCACAAGAACCATCAGGATAGGTAGGATTCAATATTTCAAATTGAGTATTATGCTGATTCAACTACATAAACCATAAGCTGTCGTTTCGCATGTCTAATTACTGATTCGATCAGTTCCCTAGCAGATCTTGACCTCCTTGTCCTTCTCCACTGCCTTTACGTGCTCGTGGTTCTCGAGGGTGGAAACAGAGTCCTCGGGGAACTCAACACTGTCCAAGCACGTAATGAGTTAGTCTTATCTCAGGCCTCGATCTGTCTTAGTTTTGGATTTGCAAGTCTTACGAAAAGCCCTTGATGATGTCAAAGCTGTGTCCAATCTTGCCTCCCTGCTCCTCGGCATGCTTCTTAGCCCTGAAGAATGAAATGTTAGAGTCATAACATCATGTTTCGCCATCTATTTTGGGCTACTTACTCGGCAACCTGCTCGGGAGTGGCGTCCTCCTTGCAAGTGACCTTAAAATTGTGCCTCGTCAGTACATGCCGCTTCCAAACCGAAGACCCTTACGGTTTCTCATAACATACAATGTAGGTAGGCATCGTTGCGGTGTATGAAGTGATCTTGGTAATTGTGAGATGTGGACGTTGGTTCCGATGCTGAAGATGGAAGTGCTTTGTTACAACGGTGCGTGGAGATGGTAGCAGACTGCCTTTTATACACTGAATCGGGGCCATCAAGGTAGAGAGGTACAGTTAATAAAGCAAACTTGTGGCGCCACGGACCAGTGTGAGAGGCCTCAGGCGACCTGGCAAGAATACGTCATCGGGGATGTGTAATCTTCAGCTAGCGGGACGGGCTCATGCGAGTCACTGGTAACTCCCCAAACCAGCCAACCCGCCAGTAACCGGGCAGGTCTGATCAGATTGTCACTTGGCTTCCAAGGATCGTGGTTTCTCTTGGCAAGACAACCGCACTCAAATGATAGACGCCGGCATTAACCTGGCATTTGCAGAATGGCTGTTCATCCTCAAGCCTCAAAGACGTCAACTCATCAGCTTTCTTGGTATTCGGCCGCCGCGTGATCCGTCACAGGTACACCCTCAAGCCTGCCAGGATAGGCACCACATCGTCATGACCGTTAATGCGTAAAGCCAGCCATGTTCAGTCAATCATTAATTTGGAGAACTGATTACCCCGCTATATGGCACATTGCACCGATAGCGGCGGGGTGGCTTGCCCCACGTTGTCTAATTACCCCTGAATTCCGTGGGATTGTATCGAGAGGTACGTACCTCAGCTGTGGTGGGCAGGGCAGCCAATTTTTTATCGATAAGATAAAGATGACAGGCTGAGATAGGTTCTGCCATAGCGGTCAAAAAGTTTTTGGGAGAGGTTTTCGCGATCCCTGTGTTGCGCGCCGATGCGGGAGCGGGATAAGAGGGCGACTTTACTGAGCTGCAAATTTGAAGGTGACAACTTGCGGCATCGTCAATATGGAGGACCAGAAACACAAACCTCATAGGAAGTCCAAGGAGAAGAAGAAGCACTCCGGTATATGGCCCATCAACCCTATTTTTCCCTACGACAGGCAGCGTTCGCTTTATGGGCCAATTGTTCTAACTCTACATTGCTTCCTAGGACCTAATCCCAAGGCCTTTAGCTTTGCAAACCCGGGAAAGCTTCTGAAGACTGCCTCGCGCTCTCATGATGTATGCGACCATATCCTATGCGATATGCAACCCTTTGTCAGAGTCTCGCGCTGCGGGTTGTACTGACCAGCCGCACCACAGATTAAAGAAAAACGTCTCCATGTGCCCCTCGTCGACAGGCTCCCCGATGAGCCACCGCCCCGGCTCGTCACCATTGTTGGCCCGCCCGGGGTAGGCAAGACCACACTTCTCAAGTCGTTAGTCCGCCGATATGCCAAAGAGACCATAACCGAGCCACAGGGGCCCATCACAGTCGTTACGTCGAAGAAGCAGCGCTTGACCTTCCTCGAGTGCCCGAATGAGCTAGAGGCTATGGTGGATATCGCCAAGGTTGCCGACATTGTGTTGCTCATGATCGACGGCAACTATGGTTTCGAGATGGAGACTATGGAGTTCCTGAACATTCTTGCGACCACTGGTATGCCGGGTAACGTCTTCGGAATCCTTACCCACCTTGACCTCTTTCGCAAGCCACAGGCACTCAAGGATGCCAAGAAGAGACTCAAGCAACGACTCTGGAGCGAGCTGTATCAAGGTGCTCACCTGTTTTACCTGTCCGGCGTGATGAACGGTCGCTACCCGGACCGTGAAATCCACAACCTCTCGCGCTTTCTATCAGTCATGAAGAACCCTCGACCTCTTGTATGGCGAAACTCACATCCCTATACCGTCATCGACAGCTTCCGCGATATCACACACCCAACCAAGATCGAAGAAGATGCCAAGTGCGACAGGTCAATAGTCCTCTCAGGGTACCTCAGGGGCACCAACTTCGCCGCCGAGGGCCAAAGGGTGCATGTTGCTGGTCTGGGTGACTTTACCATTGCCGACATGGAGGTCCTTCCTGATCCGTGTCCCACACCTGCCATGGAGAAAGCCATGGAGAACATCACAGGCAAGAAAGGCAGGAAACGTCTGGACGAGAAGGAGAAGAAACTCTATGCACCAATGTCGGACCGAAGCGGCCTCAAGATTGACGGCGATGCCATATATATCTACAGAGAGAAGGGCTTTACGTTTGATAAAGATGCGGAAAATCCTGAACGGGGCGAGGGCGAAGAGCTTGTTATAGGTCTCCAGGGAGAACGCCGCCTTCTGGGTCAAACCGATGCTGGTGTCCGGCTGTTTGCTGGCGGTGAGGAGATACGCACTGTCGCGCAAGACGAAGTAGACACCGGTCGAAAAGAAAGAAGAAAAGCCCGCGTCACAGCCGACGGTGATGTTGCAGAAGGAGATGACTCACTGGAAGACGACGACGATATGGATAGCGTGGATGAGGGTGATTCTGATGTTGAAACTGAGTTCCGTCCCGAGAAGCTTGGAAAGATGTTTCGAAAAAGTACTGAGGCGAAAGGTGACGCGGAAGACGTTGCTTTCGCCGACAGCGACTCGGATTTGGGATCTCTGTCTGGCGATGACGATCTCGATGATGATGATATGGATAGCGACGATCTTGGCTCAGAAGACGACGATGACGACGAAGGAGCCTTGAAGTGGAAGGAAAACTTGTCCGAGAGAGCAAAGTCCATGCACACACGAAAGAGCCAGGGCCAACCCTCAGACCTGGCTCGGATATTGTATAATGACAGCTTGACCCCTGAACAAATAGTCAAACGGTGGAAAGGTGAAGAAGCCGAGGAGGAGGAGGAGGAGGAAGATATCGAGGAGGATGACGATGCTTTCTTTAAGCGGAAAGCGGACAAGGCTGGTGATGAACCGGAGGATCGCTCGGTACCGGTATACGACTACAATGAGTTGGCGGCGAGGTGGACAGAAGACGCGATT
Source organism: Pyricularia pennisetigena (assembly GCF_004337985.1). Lineage (NCBI taxonomy): Eukaryota > Fungi > Ascomycota > Sordariomycetes > Magnaporthales > Pyriculariaceae > Pyricularia > Pyricularia pennisetigena. The sequence continues at coordinate 4,756,682 of NC_043742.1, forward strand.
GAAAGCCTCAGGAAACGCTTTACATCGGCAAACATTGCAGACGACGAAGACGGTGATGAGTTCGAGGGTCTCGATGACGAAGACGATGAGGACGGAGAGGGCGAGGACGAAGATGATGATGACGAAGGTGATGGTGCGTTTGAGGATCTTGAGACTGGTGAAAAGCACGGTCCAGATGGGGAAGAGGCGCCGCTAGAATCCGAGGACATTGACGCCGAACGAGCCAAAAACGCGAAAAGGAAAGAAGAACTCAAATTGAGGTTCGAAGAGGAAGACCGCGAAGGATTCAGGAATCCGAAGGCTCTAGCAAGAAAAGAGGGCGGCAACCAGGATGAATTTGGCGAGGATGACTGGTACGAGGCACAGAAGGCAATGATCCAAAAGCAGCTGGACATCAACAAGTCCGAGTATGAAAATCTGGATGAGAGGCAAAGAATCGCCGTGGAGGGCTTCAGGGCAGGAAAATACGCCAAAATCGTGCTGGAGGGTGTCCCAGCCGAGTTCGTGAACAAGTTCCAATCCAAGACACCTATAATCATGGGTGGCCTCTCTGCAACCGAGGATCGCTTCGGCTTCGTTCAGGCACGGATAAAGAGACACAGGTGGCACAAGAAGATTCTGAAGACCAACGATCCGTTGATTTTCTCCTTGGGCTGGAGGAGGTTCCAGTCGTTGCCCATCTACAGCATATCGGATTCGCGAACAAGGAATCGGATGCTCAAGTATACGCCTGAACACATGCACTGTTTCACAACCTTCTATGGGCCCTTGATTGCCCCGAACACGGGTTTTGTCTGCTTCCAGTCGTTCTCATCCTCCAACCCAGGATTCCGCATAGCAGCCACCGGAACCGTACTCAGCGTTGACGAGTCGACCGAGATAGTCAAGAAGCTGAAGCTCACTGGCGCACCGTACAAGGTCTTCAAGAACACGGCGTTCATCAAGGACATGTTCAACAGCAGTCTGGAGATTGCCAAATTCGAGGGCGCGGCAATCAAGACGGTCTCAGGGATTCGTGGTCAGATCAAGCGCGCATTGTCGAAACCAGAGGGGCACTTCAGGGCCACCTTTGAGGACAAAATCCTCATGAGCGACATTGTGTTTCTGCGGGCATGGTATCCCATCAAGCCCCACCGCTTCTACAACCCTGCCAACAATCTCATCGGGTGGCAACCCATGAGGTTGACGGGGGAGATTAGGCACGCGGAAGGCATCGCTGTGCCGCAGCAGCGCAACAGCGAGTACAGAAAGATTGAGCGTCAAGACCGGCACTTCAACCCGGTCAGAGTTCCCAAGGCGCTGGCGGCCGACCTCCCGTTCAAGAGCCAGATAGTGCAGACTCGGGCGCAGCCGCGCAAGACATACATGCAGAAGCGCGCCGTGGTGCTCCGTGGCGAAGAGAAGAAATCGAGGGACCTGCTGCAGAAGCTTACGACCATCCGTAAGGACGTCGCGGAGAAACGCAGGGCCAAGAAGGAGGAGCACCGGGCGGCGTACAGGAAGATGCTTGCCGAGGCAGAGGAGAAGAAGGCGGCACGGGAGAGACGCGAGACCAAGGAGTACTGGAACCGCGAGGGCAAGAACATGAAGCGCAAGGAAGCTGGGGGAGGTGGTGGAGGTGGAAAACGAAGGAGGTAAACTGGTGTCTATTACATAGTGTATATCGTTATTTGCTAAGAAAAAGAAAATATTTAAGGCTATTACAGAGCGCACGTGTGGGTGGTTTGGCATTTAATAGTATTGAGTCGACACACCGACCGACAATGCTCCGACTGTGGGGGGTTTGTTGTCTCTCTGTTATTATGGGAAGGACATTTCAAAGTGAACGAACACTATGTACGTGACTCGTGTTTTCGAAATGGACCTGCTCAGTAACCTGGAACGCTATGCCACATGTTAATTAATACCCGGGTGTCTGGGGTGCACTGAAAAGCGGCTACGCACATGCAGGAAGCGCATATTGAGAAGCTATGTGCGAGGGTAAGCGGCAGGATCATTTTCAGATAAGAGGTTGCACCATAAGCAAGTCGGGAATAGCCGGCTCGTAAAGACTACTTTGCTTACCAAACCCCTCGTACCTCTAGGAAAGGGGCTTTGAACCACGTCACGTATCTTACTGCAAGACACTCTTTTGTCGCCTTGCCATATTCAGGCTGTAGTCATCTGGATTTCGATGTGCATAGTCAAAAAGGAAATTCAGATTGAACAAAAATGGGTATATTGCGGCTTTATATAAGATCGGAGAATAACCAAATTAGGTTAAACATTTCCCTGTACCCTTGTCGGGGGCATCTCACATATATACGGACCCCCGCAGGCGATCAAAACCAAAAATCAAAGAGGAAACAATAATACAAAAATAGTTTGAGGCTTAGACCCTGCTGGCCTCGACAGCGTGGTCGCTAGCGTCACCCTCGATCTTCTCCACCGTAGCGGAGTCGGCACCAGTGCGCTGGGTGAAAGACACAGAAGGCTGCCACGAGCTGCTGTGGCGGGCAGAGCTGCACTGGGCGTACATCTCATCGACCTCCTCGAGCGACAGACCCTTGGTCTCGTAAATGAAGAAGTAGACAAAGGCGATGCACAGGAAGCAGCATGCGAACCAGACGAAGAAGATCTTGGACTGGAGGTTGGCGTAGCCGACACCGAAGTTGACGAGGTAAGGGGTCGCGTAGGCGATAGCCCAGTTGAGGAGCCACTGGTCAGAGAGAAGAAATTGTTAGTCCGCTGTCCCATGTCTTTGCCATTTCCTGGCGGAGAATCGTTGTAAAACTTACGTTGGTGGCGGTGGTGATGGACAGACCACGAGCACGCTGCTTCAGAGGGAAGATCTCGCCGGTGACAACCCAGGCGAGAGGACCCCAGGTGCTGGCAAAGAAGAAGATGTAGATGCAGACGAAAGCAACGCCGGCCTTCTGGGCGTCGACATTGTAAACGATGATGGTGCCGTCCTCGCGCTGGCCGGTGGTCAGGGTACCGAGCATAGCAACCAGGAACTGGCTGATGGCCATTCCGATGGCACCCCAGAGAAGCATGGGACGACGACCCCAGCGGTCGACTGAGATGAGACCAGGGATGGTGGAGACGACGTTGATGACAGAGGTGATCATCTGGATGACGAAGGGCTGGCTGATACCCGAGTTCTCAAAATACTTGGTGCCGTAGTAGAAGATGAAGTTGATGCCAGTGAGCTGCTGAAGAGCCTGAAGACCCATACCGGTGAGCTGGCGCTTAAGCATGGGACCGCGGAAGCAATCCATGTAGCCGGCAGTGCCAAGCGACATCTCGTAGTCGTGGTTGGCCTTGATCTCGGCAACCTCGGCGGCGACAGCCTCGTGGTCCGCCGGGAGACGGCGGAGCTTGCCGAGAGCCTGGGCGGCTTGGTCCATCTTGCCCTTCTTGACGAGGAATCGAGGAGTCTCGGGGAGGATCAGCATGCCAACAATGAGAATGATGGACCAAGCGAACTGGACGGCAATAGGGATACGGTAGGAACCCGTGTCGTCGCGAGTGTGGGTGGCATTGTTGACAATGGCGGCGAGGAGCAGACCGATGGTGATAGACAGCTGGTAAGCACCAACGATGGCACCGCGAATCCACTTGGGAGCCGTCTCAGACTGGTACAGGGGAATCATGGCGGAGATGAGACCGACACCGAAACCAGCAAAGAAACGACCAGCGAGGAACAGAGGCAGGGAGACGGCAGCAGTCTGGAAGATGACACCCAGGTTGAAAACCCAGGACGAGGCAATGAGGGCCCACCTACGACCGATAGAGTCGGCGAGGAAGACCGAAGCGAGGGCTCCGAAGAAGGTACCGGCAGAGAGGATGGAGACCACGGCGGCCTCCTCGGAAGGAGAAATACCACGCTGGCCCGTGGCATCGGTGTAGCCTGTGGAGAAAAGCTCCTTCCAGTACTTCATGGCCAAGATACCGCTAATAGTACCGGTGTCATAGCTACATTGTTCGTCCAAGTTAGTATTCGATTTGGTAGAGAAATAGACGACGAACCAAGAAGGCAAGCATACCCGAATAGGACACCGCCAAAGGCGACGAAGGCGCCGACGAGGATGGCGGGCCATGCCGCACCGGCCTCGTTCTCCGGCCGCTTGAATCCGCGAGCCATTGTTGGTTGATTAATTGATGATGCGAGTTAGAGAAGCGAATTAGCTGCTACTCGACAACCCGAGATGTTCAGTCAAACTCGGGTAGGGAATGTGTGGGATAATGGGTTATGAAAACAAAGGGGTAGAGAGTCTGACGAGGAACCTGGGAGGGGAGGGAGCATGAGTTTATATATTGTTTGTTTCTGATGAAAGAGAATGCAGTGGATAGGCATGGGGATGGGGATGCATGTTGTGCCGGTGGGTTTTGGGGGGGCTCGGTCAATAGGTGCTTGTGCGTAAGTAAACTCTAAGCGATTTTCTTAGCAAATCTACCTTGACCTCCTGGTACGTGAAGAGGAGAATGGCGTGTCGTGTCATGACCACAGCTCAGGTCTGGTCTAGGTAAACTACGGGCAGTACAATAACCCGTAACCGTAGTTTCCGAAAAGGAGCAAAGGATAACTCTAGCCATCCCTGCATGCAAACGTGCAGCAACCAACCTAACCTACGATGGTACTTGCCGTACAACCCCATCCATTGTTCGAGAAAACAACAAAAATAAAATGAACAAAAATAAATAGTACCCACAACCTAGCCAGACCGGGTATCAGTGGGGCATTTCTCCATTCGCAAAATGAAGGAGCTTGTTTCGCTCCCCATGGGATCCTGACACTCCACGTCTGGGGCAGAACTAGATTTTCTTTTCTTTTTCTCTCTTTTTGCCTTGCATCTGACTAGCAACCACCTAGTTTGTGCAGTGGTAGCTACTACTATAGTCTCTCCGAACCACCAAAGGACGCCACGCACCCCAGATTGCCACCCATCATTATGAATGCGGAGAAAACTTTCTGGCGTCCATGTCAGCGGCTTGAGTTTTTTTTTTTTTTTTTTTTTTTTTTTTCTCCTTCCCTAGATTTGAATATTCAGGTCTACCTAATTCTAGGTCCAGAAATAGTTCTAGTTCTAGGCGTATTAGATCAAGTCAACAATAGCAGCTAATGCAGTAACACCATTAATTCCATGCTCTCTCCTCTGCTCGATCCATCTTGTGTTTGAGAGATCACCACCACCGCCGCCACCACCAAGTATTCCTGCAAAAGTACCCTGGTCGACCAAACACGTTTTACGATTTAGCTTTGCGTTGGTATGCTGGAACTAATAATGACTTCTGTAGCGTCGTCTCCCCACACGACCAGTTTTCTTGCTTTGTGCTTGCATCATCAATGGCACACCCCCCCATGAACCAAAGAAATAACAAGAATCCTTGATGGAAATGGTTTGGGTTCCAACATTTGGTAACGAGGACGTTGGGGGGAGGCTCGGCATCGCCAGCCCGGGAAAAACCTGGTCCCCCCCTACTCCTTCTCCATTGTCTTCCCCCCTTTACGCGAAGTTCCGGGGGAGCCTCGTGGTCAAGTGCAAAACACTCCACGGAGAAGAGCTGGAGTCTCCAGGTTAGTAGGGCCGATTGCTCCTCACGATTTTTGAGTGATGCATAGACTGCATTGGCTTGAAGGGGTTGTTGGTGTGGGGCTCACGACTCGTTCGTCCTTTTTCGGCCACGTACGATCACCTTGATTTGATTGGATGTTTGTAAATAGGTAAGAGCAAAGCAGAAAAAATCTTGTTTCCATCGCAGAGCTGAGAAATGAGATGGCATTTTGTTGTCCTCGTGACCACGGCAGCTCCGTCGCAGGGAGAAGGTTGATATTATGGTGGTATTAACCCAAACAACCCTGAGAAAAATGTACACACGAGAATAAAAAGGAAGAAGAAAAAAAAGTCTCTGCTTTAGTATGCACTAATTGCTAGCCTAGTTATTTAATTATTCACTTAGCATGTTCGTTCGTGAAGAATCTTTTTCCTTCCTCTGCCTGGGCACTGGAGCTTTACCGAGTATAGTACTTCGTGCCAAACAATCCAATCGATCCACTTAAAAGCTTGGGAGAAAACAATGCTGTAATGGTTGGTAATTGTAAAGCCGGGAAGAAACCACAGCAGCTTGGTAAAATAAAAATGCAGCACTGCACTGCCTGCCATTTCCTGCGGCCAGACCTCGAGCTCATGCACCTAAAGGGCCTTTACCCCACTCGCTAACATCGTGATCTGCACATTTTTCCCTTTTGCCCTGCGTGCATCGTGTTGATGCGTTCAACTATTCTACCTAGACAGACAGGCTGCTGTCGCCCTGTAGGATTGATTCTGACGGAGCAAGTCTTCCCCAGATTTCTTTTTTATTTTATCTATTTATTCATTTTGTGAAAGCCATGGGAGACGAATCCTTCTCTCGTCTCCAAGTCAAGTGCATTTTGTCACTGGGCTGGTTCTTTTAGGTAAGTAGTAATCCAAGTCCAGAGTTTGATGATGTCACGCGTTCACGACCAATTGAAACGTGCATACATTCCTTACCTATAGTAGCAATAGTACGTACCATCAGTACTGCACCCTACCCTAGGTAATAGGAGTGGGTCACCTGTGCGGCGACATTCTATGGACCGACATCTTGCCCCCCCGCGTGATGGGGTCGGCCCAGTCACCATGATTGGGTTGGGCCCGAAAGTTGTCTGTCTTACTCCTGGTTGTTGAGAGAGTAAAAAAAAAAAATTCCATGGGCGCGGTTAATTGCCAATAAGATCGTTCTGCAAGGGTTCGCGGGTTTTATAAACAAGATAAAAGAAAAAAGCAAAGGGAAAAAGATGAGGGGAAAAGAAAGAAAAGAAAACAAACAACATTAAACCCCGGGCCTCCGAACGGGAACATCGCAACAACTCTCCGTAAGCCGACGGCAAAAACAATGTTACTATGATAGACAGATCTCGGCGGAGTGGCGTGTCAAAACGGGCCGAGTCGCACGAGTCTTTTTGTCCCTTTGTTTGTTGCGCCTATTTGTTGGCCTCAATTTCGAGTACATAAAAATCGAACGTCGTCAAGCGGGCAAATGTCCTGCAGCCGCTCTCCCCCATCGTCCGGCCTTGCCGGCATCCTTGGATCCTTACCTGTCGTTGAAAGATCTGATATTTGAGAAATACCCCTGCAGTAACATACCGAGAATACGGCCGAGCCTCATCCACCTGGCCCACTTTCCATGCCGAGGGCCAAGACTTTGGCGAAGGAGGCTGATTTGCAGACACAAGCTTTGCCATGCCCAAAGGAGGAGCTTGAGTCCATTGAGAGCCGGCGCCAAGTGTACTAGTGTAGTGATTAGCGTAGGTATACACTAATAGGGTAAGTAAGTTGTGCACCAACACACACATACATACAAGAAAAAAGACAAAGAAAGCTGGGATTCCAAGACAAGCGCGAAAATGGGTACCGGAAGGCTCTCGGCAGATCCTCGTTTGGGATGATCAGGTCGGTCGAGCGATGGGGCATAAAATGAAAAAATTACAAGAAGAAAAAGGAAAAAGAAGGGAAAAGAAAATACAACTCCACCCGCAAAAAAAAAATAGTGAGCCCACAAAGCCCACTTGACTGCGCCAACCGACCCCTACCTATTGCTTGTCATTCGTTTAATTCGCAGTAGACGAATACAAAAAAGAAGCTAGCCCATGTAGGGATACATCGTGAAAGTGGGTGTCCCGACAACCGCCAAGACATTGGCCCTGGTAAAAAAAGTAGCACTGTAGGTATTTCGTCGTAAGCAGCAGAAAAGCAATCCGGTCACGGTTGGGTCTCGGCTTTGGTTGAGGACCCGTTGGCTGGCGACTCCCTCGCCTCCGACAGCCACGTTCCAGACTCGCGGAACATGCTAGCAAAAAGTGCGCAGTAGACCAACACATGACCACGGGCAGACCGCGAGAACTTTTACGCGATCGTACAAGGGGGGCTAGGTGGCAGGGGGCAACCCCAAAGAAAAGAAAGCTGTAAAATCTAGCCGTATTTGTGGCGCAACCTCGGGCGCCCTTTGGCTGGATCCAAATCTGGGGTACCCGAGGTCTGGCTGCCCGTCCAGCGCCTCTGTTGCACTAATTAGCTCAACCGCAAAACTGTCCTTTGGCGCAAACTGCCATCCCTGGCTGGACCCTCGACACACTAACAGCCATCATCGGACTACTCAGCATTAAAGGAATGTCGTGGTTCGGTTAACACCCGCGTTCAGATAGCTTCACCGTACTTTTAGCTCGACATGAGGGACTTATCATTTGACTTCCAGCTCGATTTTCACGCCATGGCAAAAAGAATTTCCCTATAGTTTTTTTTTTTTTTTTTTTTGTTGAGGGACCAATGTCTGAATTGGAAATAACAACCGAACGCTCTGGTATTCGTATATTCATCTGAGGGCCGAGTTCACGAAACAGCTGACTGCTAAAGTCGCTTCCCCCCAAGTAGCAGGCTTGCCAGCGGGCCAGACATGTTTCTCATACGAAGTTCTTGATACTAGCCCAGAACGCCGCTGCATCTTCAAACATGGGCAGGTGCCCCGTGTTGGGGACAATCCTAAGCTCTACACCTTCCTTTCCAACAAGGCCCTTGAATCCGTCCATGGCCTTGACCAACGCGCCCTTACCGTCGCCTTCGCCTACGACGAGGATTCCAGGCACCTGACATGCCCCGAGATTTCCCTTCAGGTCATAGTCCCACAGCGCCTGGCAGCTATACTTGAATCCTTCAACGTCGTTGGCCGCCACCATGTCTACCATGCCCTGAGCGAGCTCCTTCTTGTCGGACATGGTGGACGGGTGGAACCAGCGTTCTACTGTGACGCCAGCCAGTTTGCGAATGCCGGGAGATCCGTCTTCGGAGGTTGACTCGGCTGTGGCAATGCGCTCTTTCCAGGCAGCTGTGTTGGCTGCGCTCGAGGTGGCGTTGCAGTCGCAGGCCACGAAGCGTGAAACTCGACTGCCGTGCTGAAGTACGAACTGCAAGGTGGTCGCGCCTCCCATCGACACGCCGATGAGGGCATGCAGCTTCGGAATACGCAGCGCTGTCAGCAATGTGTCAATGTCGTCTGCAAGCATGGTCAGAGTTGCGGGTGTAGCAGGGGTGCCCGTATGCCGACCGCGGGTGTCGTATCTCAAGATGCGAAGGTCGGGCCTCTCCGCCTTGAGAATGCCGACGAAGGCGTCCCACATGTGCATCGAGGTCAGAAGCGAGTTTGACAAGGCAACCGTGGGTGCGGAAGGTGACGGGTTCCCCTCAAGACGATAAGGTAGGACAAGTCCGTCGGCAGTCGTGATGAACGAGTTGATTGATGCAGATGGCCCGGCGATGGTCTTGGTCTTGGCGTCCGCTGTGCTGAAGGATTTGGTCTCAGGAAGGCGGGAGAGGTGAAGGAGATCTCGCGGAGCCGGGCCGAAAACGTAGAACAAGGAATAAGTTCGCCGTTCCATGTCAGCGACCGACTTGGAGAAGACCTCCTGGGCCCAAGGGGTTTCCTTTGAAGCCTTGTGCTCCGGACCTCCAAGCCCATTGTTCTTGGTGAATTCAACCAGTGCCACGATTTTGGCCTTGCCGCTACCTTCGAGGGTAGAAGTGCGGTAGACGCGGGTTCTCAACCAGCCTGGGATCTTGGAGATCATCTCGATGTGTTCCTCCTCGCACCACTTGAGAATCTCTTTCCCAGCACCGTCGGCATCTGTCGGTGTAATAGACACCGAGACAAGCTCGGTTCCAAGAGCCTCTTCTTCAGTGAGGTTCTCGGGAGGTACAAAATTGGGGGACTGTCGTGACAAGACGAGATCCAAAAAAGACCGGCACACGTCCACCTGGCCGATCGTCTCGGCTTCACGCGTGGATCGGTTTTCTCTAAGGGTTGTGTAGGTCGGGGTAGTCAAGTGCGACATGGAAGTCACATCGTAGATGGCTAAGAAGGCTGGTTCGGCTGAGTCGGTTGCTTGGTATCGCAGGCCGCTGGTGAAAATCTCGGGCAGGCGAATACGCGTCGGGCCGTGCTCGTTGTTGTACCACTCGTGAAACTGGTCGAGTGACAGGCCAGGCTTTGGCTGCATAGTCACATACAGCATCCCTGGGGTGGCCATGATGAGCGGAAAGGAACGAGCTTCGTATCTCTGGGGCCGGCAATTTATGGTCGACGGCAAATATTATGAACAAGTCTGTCTGGCGGAGGGGATATATGTACAAGATAACGAGGCTCCGACTCAACAGGTTGATGTTGCTATCACTTTGGAGCAGCAACAACCTTGGCTGAGGGACGCCATTGTTAAATGACGTGGTGGGCTCGACTTTTATCCGGCGATGCTCGCAAGTAGCGGGGCAGTCGGCCGAGAAAGCTTTTGAATCATGTATGTAGTCAGCAGTGAGGTGCAAACAATTATCGGCAAAGTACCATGGAAGGAAGCTGGTCAAGCGACTGCTACGTAATGCGAAGTTCAGATCCCCGCAAGCCCGCACTTTCTGGGGAAAAGTGTTTGCCCGGAGTAGATGAACGAACCCCCGCACGACTTGGCTCAAGTATGTAACCCAAACCCTATCTCGAACACACACACAGAGGCTATCTGCCCTGCAAGCCACCTGTCAAGCTGCCTGTCAGGATGCCACGAGTTTATTTATTTGTTCATATCATTGGCTGGGGGAGTAGTATGCATGCAGCGCAGGTGCACGTCGCTCTGCGTATGCATAATGCCCGGAATCCAAGGTAGCCCAACAGCCCAGAGACGCTCACACTCGTATGATTTATTTTGTAAAACCAAAGGGATATTGCCTATCTTTAGCTACGTCTATACCTTGGGTCCTGTAGCCACCTAACGGTACCTACCTACCTACCTTGGATCCTTTGACCATGCTTGGACTGGAATAGTGGGTCAGATGGAAGCAAAATAGATCCCTGTTCCCCCGCATTTGTTGATGATTGATGTATCTTAGGGTCCAGTTGAACCCTGGAGCAGCACTTGGTAACCTTGCCGACTAAGGTCCTACCAACCTGTCTGCCTACCTCAGGTACTTATGTTCTTTTTTGCTCGATAGACAACAGCACGAAAGCCCAAGTTCCAAGGTCTTTTCGAGGGGCATATGTTGGTCGTACTGAGAAATGTAGACCAGAACTCGCAAATCTCTGGCTTGGCCAATTTCACTTTCACATCACTTCCCGTTCCCCCCCTCCCCTCGGTCTTTGATGGCTGCCTGCATGCTACCGTTCACCAATGACCACACGCTGATCGGTGTCTCTTCGCGACCCTCCATCACCTCGCAGCCTTGCCGTTGTATGTAGTGCAAACATCTTATCGCGCAAGAGAAATACCTTTATTTCTTCCCACCTGCCTTTCTGTTCATCTCCCGTTCTCTCTCACTTTATGCTCGATTCGTTTGTCACTCGCCAAGGAACCGACCTCACTGCCCGAGTCTAACGACCGAAATGGAAGTCTTTCTCAGTGGTCTGCCCACTGAGCAGCTAACATCTCAGAGTCTCGAAGAGCAGCTGAAGCCACTCATTTTGAAACTCGGCATTGACAAGCATGATTTCGTTTGCGAGAAGGCCGCCAGAAGCAAGTTTGCCAATCTTACCTTCCGCCATACTAATCACGCCCATCTCTTCCTCAAACATTATGGCGAAGTTCCTGAATCATATACAAACAAGATGCCCGGTCTACCGCAAGGGCAGATGCGACCCTCACTGTTTGGTCGCGATAGTGCTCCGAGATCCACTGCCCGTTTGCGCCTGCTCGGTAAGCCTATCTGGTGCAAGAAAAGCACTCGTGCCGTGAATCCTATTACTCTCCGTGGCATGGAAGAGTCCCGTAGGAGACACCAAGAGAAAGAAAACAAAGCCTTAACTGGCCACAGAGATCAAGACAAGCACGAGCATGGTGTTGATTTTGATGTTATGGACATGGCTTGTGGTCATTACGCCTTCGTCAGCCAGCAGCTGGCCTACTTTCCGGAGAGGGAGTGGGTCTGGAATTGCAAAGCCAGCTTCACCAAAGTGAACCTGCATGTGAGGAAAAACGATGGCAGGATCAGGATGCGCATTCCCTTGTCCACGATCCGTGAGATCGTCTGGTATTCGCACAACGATAGGCAGGGAACACTGACGCTTACGCTTGACTCTGTACCGTGGTTTCTTACAGAGGAGTGCACCGTCGAACAGTTGATGGCTCGCATAGGTGTTGGCTCCGGTAAGATCAGGGAAGATCAGCAGAATCGCATGAAAGCCATTGATGAGCAGCACGCCGAGATCGTTGGGACGTGCCTCATCTACCATTTCAGCATTTTCTCGCACAGCATCAACCACAATATAAAGATGCTCGAACGCAAGAACTTCACCAATATCACTCGTTACAATCTTGCCATCTGGAAGAAGCCACACCCAACTCTTGGCTCCTTCAAGGACAAAGCTTTGCAGCTGAGGCAAGAGCTCAAAGCAGCAACATCTGCTTCTATCAACAGCGGCAAAAGCCTGCCACACAGCCATCTGTTTGTGCTCCAGGCTCTGTTCTACAACGGCTACTTGCACCCTGCTACGGTCCTCGAGATTCTCCATCGACTTTTTCGGCGCTACTATGAAGACAAGCTATCCGGGCGCACCTTTATCGCCCCGGAAGCCGTCAAAAGTCTCATGGACGCGGAATGCATTCCCTGGCCCAGCCCGTATGAGAACCCGGAATACTTCGAGGTCTCTTCCCTGATGGAATGGATTTATGGGAAGAATGACGAGATCCAGGGAGGCCTCGACCTAAGAACAGGCCAACTCCGGCAGAACAGCAACCTCACCCATATCTACCGAGTGGTTGTCACACCTACGAGAATCACCCTTCATGGGCCCGAGATTGAGAACAAAAATCGCGTCCTGCGAAAGTATCCGAAGCACCAGGATTTTTTTGTTCGGGTTCAGTTTTGCGACGAGAATACGCAGGACATACGCTTTAGCCCTAAGATCTCGTATGATCGGGTTTACTTGAGATTTCTTGATGTACTCAATCGTGGCATTCAGATCGCTGGACGCGTCTATAACTTCCTTGGGTTTTCCCATTCGTCGCTGCGAACACATTCCGCATGGTTCAGTGCGCCGTTCTTTGACCAAGGTAGTCAACACACTCATACCTCTATCATCAAGAGTCTTGGTGAGTTCTCCTCTATTCAGTCTCCAGCGAAATGCGCAGCTAGAATTGGACAGGCTTTCTCCGAGACCCCGTCAGTCGTCGACCTGCGGGATCATGATGTGGAGGTCGTGACACACTTTCCAGATATCACGAGCCGCGACGGCTCGCGCGTTTTCAGTGATGGCGTGGGCAAGATCTCAGAGAGTATGATGCACATCATTTGGGAAAACATCCCAACGAAGAAGAACGCACCAACCTGCTTCCAGGTCAGATGGGGCGGCGCCAAAGGTATGCTGGCTCTTGACATGACTCTAAAAGGCACAAAGATCTGCTTCCGAGATAGCATGACCAAGTTTGAAAGCGAGGACGTGCACCTGCTCGAGATCTGCGACTCTGGATCTAAGCCCATTCCTCTGGTGCTGAACCGCCAGATGATCAAAATCCTTGAAGATATGGGGACCAACCCTTCATGGTTTATGAGGCTACAGAGCTACCGCCTCCAGGAGATTCGCTCCATCGCGGCAAGTGCATACAACACCTGGCACTTTCTCGATGCTCAGAACGTTGGTCAGGCGATCAAGCTTGGCAAGTTTATCAATTTTGCCGACAAGCATGGCATGGATTATCGAACCGATGACTTCATGCGAAGTGTAGTTGAGGCAGTTGTACTTTGCGAGCTGCGTCTGCTAAAGCATAAAGCGCGTATCCCTGTCAAATATGGAAAGACACTGTTCGGAATAATCGACGAGACTGGCTACCTGCGAGAAGGCGAAGTGGTCGTCTCCTTCGGCCCCTCCCAAGGCGGAGAAGATCAGTCGACGCCACCTCGAGATGGCCAGGTTGTCATAGTCACTCGATCTCCTGCGCTTCATCCTGGAGACATCCAGATTGCCAAACAGGTGGTCCCACCTCCGAGCCACCCACTATCGCATCACATCAACTGCATCATATTCAGTCAGCATGGACGGAGGGATCTCCCCAGTCAGCTGAGCGGTGGCGATCTGGACGGCGACATATATAACGTTATCTGGGATGTGGATGCAATGCCGAAGCAAACATTTGACCCAGCAGATTATCCTCGGGTTGAGGCTCTGGACATTGGCAGAAGGGTGGAGACCGCTGATATGGCTCAATTCTTCATCGACTTCATGAAAACGGATCATCTCGGCGTCATTGCAACGCGCCACGTCATTCTGGCAGATCAGTTGGACGACGGAACTCTTTCCCAAGACTGCCGGAAACTGGCTGGACTTCATTCCACTGCAGTTGACTTTTCCAAGAGTGGCATACCCGTTGAGCTCAGAGAGTTACCGCGAGCAAACAAGTTCCGCCCAGACTTGTAAGTAGTTCCATACTTTTCAGCCCGTTTATCTAGACTTCCTCTTGCGTATATACACGATGCTAATGACGGTATAGTTTATCCCCTGGGCCGATTGCCAAGTATCATGACAAAGGCAAAATCACCCTTGAGGAGTATATCGTTTCTGGAGAAGGCGAAGAAGAGGAAGAGGGCGACGGTCCCCGCTACGAGTACTATCGATCGGAGAAAGTGCTGGGACGTCTCTATCGTGAGATTGACGAGGAGAAGATCTGGGACGAGGACATCCGCGTCACGGTTGACCACAATAAGCCCTCATTCTGGGAAACATTCTTGGATTGGGCAATCAACGCTGCAGCGGCGGTTGGCGCTGTTTCCTGGCCTGTTCGTATCGACTCGGCAAGCCGGCTCAAGAGTGCTTACGACGACCATGTCAGGGGCCACATGTCGAAATACTCGGACCATCCAGTCAACCCAATCTCTGAGCGTGAGGTTTTCATCGGGGCCATTCTTAACAAGACCGGCGTACAGACACACCGACAACGAGACGCATCTCACAAGTTGCGTGACGAGTTTGAGCGCACCGCCAACCACTTTGCCCACCAGATGCGCATGGGTGGTAACGAAGGGCCCGATGCCGTTCCTTTGACTGGATATATGGCCGAGCTGGGCCCATCTGCAGCGCTGGACCTTTGTCTTGCCTGTGTATGCGTCGCTTCGAAGCACGATGTCCCGTTGGTTGCCTCGCGTCTTGGAACCTCCAAAAGCCCAAGCAGACGGGCAACTGGCAGAAGTGGCATGAGGGACGGCGAGAATAGCGAGCTGCAGAGCTTTCGCCTTGTAGCGGCAACGCAGTTCTTACGGGAACTGCGCGTAAAGGAGCGGGAGCTAGGTGTTGGTGAGGCTGGTGGTAAGGGAGGCGGCGGCTTCGTTGGCGTCTCTGCCTACGCGTAGCAAATCTCTTTTATATCTTGATCATCAGCACTGAGAACGATTCTTGTGAGGACTGGAAACCGGAATGATCCCTAAAATTGCACATTGGCTTGTTAGCAAATACAGATAAGGCCAACTAGGCAGGTAGTCAATTCTAATGTACGGTAGCTATGCAGGGGCATGGGCGTATTCTGGCCACACTACTTCGGCGGCAAGCAGTACCCAGAGGATTTCAACAAACTAAAGTCGGGGGGAAGGCATATTGCTATGCCATTTTCAGGAAGGAGCTAGGATAAAGACCTCACTACACGACAGGTATTGACAAGGGCACGCATTTTTTTCCCCTAACACTTTGAATCCCGATTGACTTTTTTTTTCATGTCCCAGAGCATACCCAAAATCAAGATTAAGTTACCGCAGCAGAGACATACGCTCATATCTTAATCGCTACCAAAATGGGTTTCTTCAGGTCTGTCATGGCGGCACTGGTTCTACTCGCAGCCCTAACGACGGCGGCAAAGTTTTGCGATGGTCGAGTGTGCTACTCCGAATTCCTTAGTCCGGAACAGATTGCATTCCGCATCGCCATCCCGGACACGGCAGCTCAGGCCACGAGCTTCGACGTGCTTCTTCAGATCGTAGCACCCAAGACGGTTGGCTGGGCCGGCATTGCCTGGGCGGGGCGGATGGTCAACAATCCACTCACCATTGCCTACTCGGACGGTGGCAGCGGCGTCACTGTCAGCAGCCGCTGGGCTTCGTAAGTTATGTCGTCGGAGCCTTTGGTTGTTGTCGACAACTTGACTGAGGACACTATCATTGGGATCAACCATATCTCACGTAGGTCCAAGTCCTCCCCTTCACCGTACTCCGGCGCATCGTATGAGACACTCCCAATGTCAACGACAAACGCCACACACTGGCGCCTAGATGCCATCTGTACCGGATGCAGCTCTTGGCATGGGGGTGAACTGGATCCTGCGAGCAGCACGGCGGCAATTGGATGGGCCATGGCGTATGCAGCGCCCACGCAACCAGCAAACAACACCAGCTCCATCCGCTACCATTCTAGCAGGGACCGTATCAGCTTTGACCTGGCTGCTGCCAAGATTGCCAACTTCAATGAAGCGGTTAATTCTCTGAGGGGAAGTGGTGCCGGGACTGTTTGAAGGATTTGCAGGCGAGCGGTGAGATGAGTCTGGTGTCGGCGGAAAACGTTCGTTATGGGTTGAGCAGAGACCTGGAGGCTCCGATTTGAGTTTTCATGGACGGTTTTTGAGGGCTGAGATTATCAAATGAGGGGCCTCTGGATCCGATCGAGCAGGGTTCAGTTACTAGTCTAGGTTTCGACTCCTTTAAAATCAACCTACGATTTTTATTTCTTTTTCCCTGGTCCATATTTCGTCTCCAATGACTGCAGGGCATATCACTCGTGAGAGCTGGGCATCAGATATGTTCTCCTTTGGGCTCCACAAGGGACTGGAGGTCCTTCACCATTTGTTCGCTGACTGTGATGAGGTGAAAAAGACAACAGATGACAAAACAACAGCGGTGGTGCCTTCCTTCCCCAAGCAGGACCTTCCCCTTACCATCAATGCCTTCCTTGTTTGGCACTGGCCTCCCTATTTTGACCGTTCAGGCGTCACTGCGCTTTCGTAGGAGAAGACTCCATTTTCTCTTTTGTCCTTGGCTGCCCGGCTTGACTTTTCTTGTTTTTCTTCTGGCTTGCCTCTTCTTCTACTCCAACACAGCCTTTGGTGTATTTTTGCAATTTAAAAAAGTCCTTTTTGGAACATCTTTGTCAGACCGTTTCTTAGAAGCAGCTCTTAAATCAGCTCTAAGAAGTCCTATCATTCGCCAAGCTTCTATACACCATGAAGATTTACCCGTTTGGCCTGGGATTTGCCGTGGCCTCCCTCGCCCGGAATCCGACAGCGGCCACCGCCGAAGGAGCCGACAGTGTGCAGCCCACTGCTGTCGGATCCTCTGCTACTTCTGCTGTCTCTGGCCTTCCACAGGATGTGTTTCCCATCCCTGGCCCTGGTCCGGTGATAGTTACCGATGTGGTCTCCACAGAACTGGCGGCGACTGCTACGGAGTCCCCAGTTCCAGTTACCACTGAGCCTGGAGTGTCGGAAGAGTCAGCCCAGCCACATTTTGAAGAGCTTTTCACAATCAGAGTTGATCGTGATCACAAGAGGCTCGTGACGGAAGATGAGATGTGGTATTACAAAGCGGTGAGCTCTTTTGTTTACTAATTCTTGAACATTCTTATGTATCCAGCATTTTTATGCTGACCTGCCGCTTTCTGGCACAACATGAAAGACCGGAAAATCTTACATGGATGTCACCAACGTCCAAGATCTTGACAGCAGGTCGGCGCCAGTACAACACGATGGCAGACTCACACCCTTTGCTACAAAGGTCTCCCATGTTCGCATCATCGAAAAGATGGCTCGCTATCTAAGCAAGGGTGTCATGCAGACTAACATCGATGTCCTGTCTTCATTCTACAATCGATACTACAACTCTGAGCATGGGCAGAGGTCCTCAGAATGGCTACTTACTCAGGTTGACCGGATTGTCCAAGCGAGCGGTTCCGAAAACATCACGGTCAAGCCAGTTCCACACAAGTTCCTACAGAAGAGCATCATTGTCACCATCCCAGGCATGACGGACCGGAAAATCATCTTGGGTGCTCACCAGGACTCGATTAACATGACTGACAGAAAGGGTGGCAGAGCCCCTGGAGCTGGTAGGTAACCCCATCTACACTTATCCAGTGTATTTGGTGGGAATGTCTTTCAGCGCGTTCAAAGACTAGTTGCTGACCAGTCTTCCTTACCAAGACGACAACGCTTCGGGTACCGCCGTCCTTCTCGAGGCTCTTCGCGCCTTGCTCACCAACGACGTCATCACAACTGGAGATGCACCAAACACTATCGAGTTTCATTGGTACGCCGGACAGGAGGCTGGTTTGCTCGGGAGTCTTGATGTTTTCATGGATTATTTTGTCGCCCGCGAGGATGTCAAGGCAATGCTCAACTTTGACATGATTGGGTTTAACCAAAGGACGACTGACCAAAGTATGCCAAAGAGAAGCTAGCAACATTTATGTTTTCTTTTCGGGTATCTGTTGCATCAAGCCACTGACAAACTTCTATGTTCAACAGACAAGTCTGTTATCATTGGCGTTGGCGCGGACTACCTCGTCGCCGATCCTTTCCTATCTGACTATGTCAAGATGCTAATCTCCAATGTAGGTTCTATTCACAGCCACTGCCCTATGTCCTATTATTTTTGGCTCCTTTATATGGAATTTTATTTGACCTTGGATACTGACTATCTGACAGTACACCAATGCAGCCGCGTCATCAGTCAGATGTGGATTCGCATGCTCAGACCATGCTTCAGCTGCCTTGGCTGGCTACCCTGCCGCCTTCGTTTCCAAGAGCTCACTTGAGAGCGCCAACCCGTTCATTCATACGGCGCTTGACAACATGACCACGGTAGACATGGAAAGCGTCCTTGAGCATGCTCGACTTGCCTTGGCATTTGCCTACGAGATGGGGATGTACGACTTTGACATGGACAAGGCTGGCCAGGCCACTGGTGGACAGGAGCCGGATGCTGAGCCTTCGACGGAAGCCAAGTCTGAGTCTGAACCAGACTCAGCACTAGAGGAGGAGCCTGAGTCCGCCTCGGAGACCGATTCTGACTTTTAGTCCAGTTCCTCTCTGCGGTCTATGGTCAGGTTAGAGATCAAACTGGGAACCATTGCACAATCTGTTGCCAAGAGACATCATCAACTCAAATGGAGGGGGCCAAAAGGCTATTATGTTATTAGTTGTTTATCTAGAAATGAAAGCCGGCGTGAGTGCCTGGGCAAAGTGCTCCGATTGAGAAATGAACCCGATTCTTAATGTAGTGAATGAGCCGAGGATTCAAACCTTGGGTACTACACAATAAATGCAGGCTAGACTTCGAGTCGCCCTGGCTTTTATACTTTGAAGGTTTCCCATGATTTGTCCTGCGGAGGGTGAACAAAAGGACAACCATAGATTCCTTTTCCCCAGAGATATCAATATAAGTGTTTCCAGCCAATCTCGAGCGTGACAGAGTATCCGTGACGCAGAAAGTTGTCAAGAGCCTCCGTTGAGCTCAGGGGCATGGAAGGGATGCCGATAGTGCTGAACTTGATGATCTTGTCACTGGGGGGGCATATGGCGTAAAGAACGCGTTCCAGATCGTCCAGCGAGCACGTGACAACGTAGAAGAGGGCGCGGTCGTTGGTAACCGTGTCGTCGATGATGGTCATCTGAACGCTAGTGTCAAACGGGATCGGGCCAGGTCTGCTGCCAGACTGAGGCAGTAGTCCTGTAGGCGAGTCGACCAGGTCCATCGTGAGGAAAGGGCTGCTCTGCTTGAGAACCCTTAGAAGGTCGTTAAAGGGGACATAGGAAGGGCTGGAGCTCAACGAGTGCCGACGGCTGCTGCTGCGAGCACAGTTCTGTTGGCCATATCCATGGCCATGTCCCACGCCGGAGGACATGTTTCTTGTGTTACTGATGACGGTCTGGTTTTGAGATGAAGACCGGCGGTGAGACTGAGACTTGCTTCGGGGGAAGAAGAAGCGCTGCATGGTTATCTTGGTAGGGCTGTTTTGGTTACTGCGTTGAAGGGAAGCTGTTTTTGATTATGAGATGGATGTCCCAAGTTTATATGTTTTTTTTTTTTTTTTTTTTTTTTGTTGGGGATGACAAAGTTGATGATTCCTAGCTGGCTGAGGGAATGGTTGTGTCACTGCTTAGTGACACTGAAGGCTGGTGAGTGAGTTAGATGGATAGGTAGCTTCATGTTATGATGTCGAGTTGGTTCAAAAGGGTGATAAGAGGCCTCGAGATGCCTGCCTAACTTTGGCCTTGGCTTCACTTTAAGCATGCAAACTTATGATCGTTATAGACAGCTCGCGGTGGTGCCTAGGGACACTGGTCCCAGCTTGATTGTTTGCTATTTTGGTGGTGAAGACGCAATTTGTACGTTCATGGCCAGAAAAAAAAATGCTATGTGATCTCAAAAAAGTCAAAGGTATGCTTTTGGGTAGCAAGATGATGACAGTGGTTTTTCAGAAGCGGCCAGGTTAGTATAGGCCGACATAACCATAAGACCCCTATGATTTAGTCAGAAATCAACACGAGGTTGCTAGATGAATGCGGGTTAGGGTTAGGCTGGGAGTGAATGAACGCGACGGGTGGCGTCATCGTTGTCGGCTTTGCTACTTGTCGTAACTCCGAAACCACATTTGCCTATTCCGTCACCAAATAATTTCACGCAGGACCTGATCACTGCTCCAGTGTTATATCAGCGCCCAGATAAAGTAGTCACTGGGCTCTGTTTTATTGTACACAAACAGTCGAAAAGTGCAGCAATGGAGCGGCCAAGAACACCTCCGGGACAGGACGGGACGACCTCGACCTCCCGCCGGCCGCCGACCCCACCAACGCCCGAGGTGACCCGTCGCATTGTATGTAGTCCTGGCACTATTCACTTTTCCTGACCGTCCTTGGTACAATAACCTCTAACAACTGCTCGCACTAGGAAGAAAACCGACTGAGGGCCAAAGCGATCCGCGACCAGCACGAAGCCGCCGCCCGCGCCGCTGGTAAATCAACCCTTCCGCATAAGTCCGACTCGGGATTTGTGGCAACCGACGACATCCACGTCGTCGGCGCCCGCGACAACAGCAACAGCCGCAAGAGGCCCTTCGGCGCTCTAGCCGCCGACGGCACCGGCCCCACTACTCGCAGCAGCAGTAGCACGGCGGTCCCGGCCACCAACCGCGATGCGCGCGGTGCGGCGCAGACGACGGCCGCGTCCGCCAAGCCCGGGGAGGAGGCGCCGCTCCGGCCAGCCAAAAAGTTCGCCAAGTACGTCGGGTACAACCTCAGCGCCATGACGGACACCAAGGGAGGCTTCCTCGCGGTCGAGGACGACCCGCACAACTATGCGCTCAACTCAGGGTCCCGGGCGCCAGACGAGCCCGAGAAGCCGGCGCACATGACGGCCGCAGAGTGGGAGCGCAAGCAGCTTCTGCGGAGACTGCAGCGGCAAAAGGCGGGGCCGTACGAGCCGGGCATGAGCACCCTGACGGGGACCAAGGAGCGCAGAAAGTGTCGCGATTGCGGGAGCCTCGAGATCGACTTTGTCTGGGACGAGGTCTTTGGGATCGGCGTCTGTGGAGGTTGCAAGGAGAAGTACCCAGAGAAATACAGCCTATTGACCAAGACGGAATGCAAGCAGGATTACCTGCTGACGGACCGTAAGTCTATGCTTGCTCTACCAGTGATTGCATGTTTTCATGTTTTGCCATGATGGTTCGGAAGAGGACACTCGCTGACTGTTCCGCCCCCCCCTCTCGTTATCCAATCGGTGGCTTGTCAACAGCGGAGCTGAGGGACGAAGAACTTCTTCCGCATCTCAACAAACCAAATCCACACAAATCACATTGGCACGACATGATGCTCTTTTTGAGGTGTCAGGTTGAAGAGTATGCGCTGGGCCCCAAAAAGTGGGGTTCGGCAGAGGCGCTTGACGCAGAGTTTGAGAGGCGAGAGAGTGACAAGCGCAGAAGAAAGGAGAGCAAGTTCAAAGAGAAGCTGGCGGACTTGAAGCGAAGGACGCGCACGGATGCCTACCGTCGCGAAAACACAAAGGCCGGCCTGCGAGATGCGGGAGGAACAAGGGCGAGACGATTCGGCGACAAGATCGGGGACGGGGGAGAGCATGTGCACGACTGGGGTAGAGCTGTGGAGAACGAGGAGGGCATGTCAGTAAAGACATGCTTGGAGTGTGGCATGGAGGTTGAGGAGCTTGAGCTATAAGGATAAACTAGCGCGAATCAACGAACGAGAGCGAGCTTGTGGGCTTGCAAGTGTTTGGAGTCATTAAGAGGGAGTTCTTGTACTGTCCCGAACCATGTCCCTGGCTGTCCATCCCAAGTGCCCGTATGATGAGAGAAACAGACACACATACACAAAAAGAAAGCAGTTTTTTTTTTTTTTTTTTTACAAGAAAAACCCTCGCAGTCTATCCGCGCCCGTATAACGCCTGACCCACCGGGTTCCCCCTAACTAGTGCTCCACGGTCCACCATCACCATTACTGGCCAAGGCGTGAGATGCCGTACCACCTTGTGAAGAAGATATAAACCAAAACGAAGAGCCAAATCTACTCCTCCTTGGCACCGCCGCGACCGGCACGCTCAGCCGCCTCGACGGCCTTCTTGTCGCTCTGGGCAGGGCCGCTCTGGAGGCCGCTCATCAAGCCGGCGGCGGCCTTGAAGGGCCGCTTGAGGTCACCGGCGGCAGGCTGGCCAAAGAGGTGAATCTTGGCAAGGTTCGACTCGAAGACACCCTTGAGCGGGATGATGGACTGGATCAGGAGCGGGTTGGTGTACTTCATGTACAGGTGCATGAAGGCCATCATGCCGACACCCATGGCCTGCGAGCGGAGGGCGGTCTTGAGCTGGCCCATGTCGTATGCGTGGATGGTGGTGGTCACGAGCTTGGGCTCCTCGGATGAGCCCATCGGCGCCGGCTCGACGTACTTGAGCGTGGTCAGGTCTATGTTGTGTTGTTTGCGACATGTCAGTATGTGCTTTGATATTCTTGTTTTTCTTTTTAATTTGTTGCGCAGTGTGCCTTGGCAAATGAGATGCAATGCGTCGCCAGCTGGGCGCAAAAGCGCAGCACCGGATCGCGCGGAGCAGGGTAGAAATAGCCCTGGTGTATGACATACCCTTCTTCTTGTTGATGGTCGACATGATGTAGAGGTGAATAGACAGAATGATAACGTTGCTGAGAATGTAACCGGCGCGGGCCATGTTGAGAACGTCGGGGTCCTCAAAAGGTATCTTCTTCGCAACCTGGACCATACCCAGGATGATCACCATGTTCGTTCTGTGCGCCGCCAGTTATAACAATAGTCAGCATCGGGCTTCCCATTTTCGAACAAAGAACAAAGCGGTGATCGGCAGAAGAGCCTGGTTGGTACTCGAAGCAAGGGCGCATAGCAACCGCGCAACGCGACGACCGATGATGCAGTCAAATATTTGAGGGGTCGCTATATAGACAATTAGACAGATAGGTAGTTACTAACATTTGGGGACTGAGGCCGGCCATCTTGACGGATTTGGGCTCTGAAAGCTGAGTACTTTGAGGGGTAGGCGAGTAGGGCTGAGTTGCAAAGTCCAATAATGAATGGAAGGCTTCGTGGACTCGAGAATAAAATGGTACGGTAGCCGTGGCGTTCAAGAAGAGGGAGGCCAGGCACAAGTTTAGATTTTTGAAGGTTACGTGGAAGTTGTACGCTTGCAATCGCACCCTGACCCTGGACCCGCTGCGATTGGATTGAGTGCACATGGTCCAGATTGACTATCCGCCCAACCCGCCCTGCTGGACGGGGGTAAATGTGGCGTGAATTTGGTGGCGCAGATTCTGGGGAAGCCAGCAAAGACTGGACAATCGGTGACCGGCAGGGGGGTGTTAGCCACCGACTAGCCAACCAGGCTTGTAGGCCAAGCGCCTTGACGCGAGGAGAAGCAGTAATTATTCTTCAGTCCGAAGTTGCACTTGAAAGACTAGACTAGCACTAGCCCAGTTCTAGTGAGTGATTCATGATAATTAAAGTATCGTCCGAAAGATGACGACGTGTGCCTTCATTCATCCGCAATCTGCAAAACTGCATCAAACACCACCCCCGCTCCATGGAAACATATGGTCCAAAATCACGTGAAGGACCGACTAATTACCTATTACCTGACTTGAAACTTTGAAAGATGACAAGCGACCATCTTGTAAAACACGTCGTACAGTAATTAGTCTGTAGGTAATTGATTACCTGAGTATCTGGAGGCAAGGGTGCACCACCGCTAGCACAATCAATGAGCCAAAGGTGGGTCTCATCTATATGTCATGGGCCAATCAAAAGCTGTGTCGTGGTACGTTGCGCGTGCGACAGTTCCAGCATGGCATGCAATCGACCCCCTAGCAAGGCAGGCCCTTGAGGAAACGCAGAGAGCTTTTTTTTTTCTTGGGTAGTGTGGATGAAGGAAGGGGGAAAATCACTGTGGTATTGACGCGACGGGAGTGGCCGATGCTCCTATAGCCAGCCAACAGGGCGGAACGGACATGTTGATTTTGCAATTCAACTGGGATTCACAACTACCTAACTACCTTTGCCTACCTATCTATCCCATGATTACCACATAATAGTTACCATACGTCCTGCATCTTTAATTGGAACCAGGTCAGGTACTCCGGAAGGACAGATCGACCACTGCACCCTCGACGCACCTGCAGCATATCAGGCGGCACCAAATCGCCCAAACCGGACCTCTCAGAACAGCCTCGATAGCTACGTTAGTGATTGTTTCGTATTGAGAGGAAGCGTCACCTATCGCTAGTTGGTGTTGCTGTCATTGTTTGGAGTTTGGGCGGGTCTCGGAAGTCCTGTTTTTTTTTCCCTTGTCTAGGTCTGTGCTGGCTCTAAATATAACACCCAAGCAAGCGACTGAGGAGAATGAGGGCGCCGCCAAAAGTGCTTGTCCGCTACTTATCAATCCATCTACCTTGTTCACTTGCGACAATCGCCAATCCACAACGCTTCGCCGACGTATATTCCCCGGGGCTTTGGGACTTGGACTAATCATTCAATCGAAGCGATCAGATTTTTTGTGCGTTCGACTGCTGCCCAGCCGGCTTTACCCGCAATCCAGAGACGCGACACGACACGACATCTCGGCGCAACACGGTACATGCGATTAGAGCTGCAAGCTCTCGCTTTTGGTTGGAGCAGAGGAGGGACAAGGGCGCGGGACACTACATCGACCACCTACCCAAAAAGTACCTGCGACGGCCGAATACCTACCCCGTATCTGGCGTAGGTATCATTGATACTCGCTTCCACCGGGCTCATCGTTGCAGTTTATGGGTACAAACCCAGGCAACGGAGCAGGTCAGGGCCAAGGAGGCGGTGACATGTCGGGCATGATGCAGTCCAACCAGGCTAATGGCCCTCATGCCACGGAATACACGTTGCAAGGTGAGTTCTGCTCCTGCTCCTGCAGCCTTGACCCATCGCCTGCCACGGATCGATAGCTAAAATAGCATCCCCCAACCAGGTGTTATGCGCTTTCTCCAAACGGAGTGGCACAGACACGAACGCGACCGTAATGCCTGGGACATTGAGAAGCAGGAAATGAAGAGCAGGATAGCGGCCCTCGAGGGTGCGGCGCGGAGATCAGATGCTACCCAAAAGGCTCTCAAGAAATATGTAACGATCCTGGAGCAGAAGGTAAAGCAGCAGGCTGCCCAGCTCAAGGGCGAAAACGATGGAACCAGCGATACCCAGGGGCCAGCCTCTGAGAGAGAAAAGCGCGAAGCTCTGCTCAAGGAACATCTCGAAAGTAGGCTGCCAACTCTTCTTCCTGCCCGTGAGAGGCCCATCTGAAAAGGGCATGCGGGCGGACAGCTAGCTAACATTAAATGGACGTTGGACAGAAACAGCTGCGCAGGGACGTGGAGGCTACCAGAAATCTGATATTCCGACCGAAACCGATGTTAACCGGTCCGAACTGAAAACCTTCCTCGACCAGTGCCAGTCCGAGTTTACATATTTAATGATCACACCCGCAAATCCCATCCCGCCTCGGGAATCCCCGCCGCCGCCAATGCTGGATGAACTCCCTCCGGAAGCGGGCTCGTTTGGTATCCCTGCGGGACAGCAGGTTCTTGAGCAGTCTTACGCCCACCAACCCCTTCGCCAGACTCAGAACCACGTTCGTGAAATAAATCCCCGACCAGTGCCCTCTCCTGCCCTCAACCACCATGCGCCTCCTCCGATGCAGCCCACGGCCCAGACGGGCGTTTTCGCAAAGGGCCCCGAGATGCAGGCAGCCCCCGTCGCGCGCTCCAGCGCCGAGATGCAGCCGCTGTTTGGTGGCGCCGCCCAAGACTGGGCTCCCTCGAACAGCGCACCCCCTAACCGGGCCCCCGAGGAAAACCTGGCAGAGTTGAGCGCTCAAGCCAAGCCATCTGCTCGGCAGCCAGAGTCTAACCTCGAAAACACCGAGAAGAGGTTTGGCGAGGGCGATGGAGGATGGGATTTCAGCGAAGCCTCGTTCACCGAGCCCCAAACCCAGCCGCAACAAGCCCAACAGCAAATTCCACCGACCTCGAACCGACCGGACACTGACGTGTTTCCTAACGCCGACAGCATTCCGAAATCGCCCAACCGCGGTCCCAATAATGCGCACCGAAGGAAGAGTAGCATGAGTAGGAGAAGAAGCTCGGAACAGGAGCTTTCGCTCAACGCACTAGCTCAGAAGGCTGAAAGCGGAAGCTTCAAGCTACGTTTTGGACTTCGTGGACATCTCAACACTGTCAGGACTGTTATATTCTCCGGCGGTGGCAGTCCGGGGGAGCCCGAGATATGCACCGCTGGCGATGACGGCCTGATCAAGCGGTTCCACATCCCGCGTCTCCCTCATGCAGGCAACAGTGCAGCATCTGATCTCGACGTCCAGGCAGACTTTACACACCGTGGCCACCACGGAGCTGTCCTGTCATTGGCGGCGTGGGCTCCTTCACCCAATTTCTCTACTGGAGGTCGGGCCCAGGGCGACGGTTGGATATTCTCAGGTGGCCAAGACTCGATGATTCGGGTGTGGGAACGGGGCCGAGTTGACCCCAAGGCAAGCCTGGACGGCCACACGGACGCGGTCTGGGCCCTCTGTGTGTTGCCTGCTACCCTGGGTGCCATATTCGGCAACGCCAATCCATATGGCAGCCCAGATAGGATCCTGCTTGCTTCCGGTGCCGCGGATGGGACAGTACGGCTGTGGGCAGTCAGTGCGCCCCCGCAAATGACGTCCCCCCAGCCTCCTCCGCCGGGCCGCAGGGTTGGCGGCGGCAGTGGCCGTGTCCGCGGCAACTCTATGAGCAGTGGTTCGGCATTCCCGTCCTCCCCGCAGCCGTCGGTTGCAACCAATAGCCCCTTCCACCACACACTTATTCACAGCATCACCAGGGCCGACAGCCCTGGCGCGAGCCCGACTTGCATCACCACCTTGGGCCGAAACGGAGAGGCATTTGTCGTAAGCTATTCTGACGCGGCAATCATTGTGTACGATACCCGCACAGGTGAGGAGATGGGTTGCATGGCCAGCCTCGAGACCTACGATGGAACACCCAAGACAAGCGTGAATGCCGTAGTGGCTACTACGGTCGGCCTTGATCAGCCACAGTCGGGTGAGGACGAAAGTTCCCACGGCAGCGGAAGTGGAGCAGGCGGCAGCAGCGGCGGACCAACCGGCGGCGGCCGATCTATGGCAGGTTCCGGGGTTGAGGGCGTCATAATATCGGGACATGAAGATCAGTTTGTGCGGTTCTTCGATGCCAACAGCGGTATGTCCAGTCCTGTCCCTTTCACTCCAGCTTTGAACAGTACCTTGGCGCGTGGCGATTACTATACTAACTTTGTCCAGGCCAATGTACATATAACATGCTTGCGCACCCAGCCTCCATCTCTAGCCTGTCGCTCAGCCCCAACGGTCAAGAACTGGTCAGCGCTGGCCACGACGCGTCGTTGCG
Organism: Pyricularia pennisetigena; assembly: GCF_004337985.1. Classification (NCBI taxonomy): domain Eukaryota; kingdom Fungi; phylum Ascomycota; class Sordariomycetes; order Magnaporthales; family Pyriculariaceae; genus Pyricularia; species Pyricularia pennisetigena. The sequence continues at coordinate 4,784,684 of NC_043742.1, forward strand.
CTTCTGGAGTCTGGAGAAGCGCTCATGTACGCAGGAGATCACGAGTCACCGGATCATGCGCGGCGAAGGTGTCTGCGACGTCGTCTGGAGCTCGGACGGCAAATGGGTCGTCAGCGGAGGAGGCGACGGCGTAGTCAAGGTATTTGCGCGATAGGAAGGGCATGAACCTGGGAAGCGCGATTGGATGATTACGCGGTCGCACGATTGTATCGCCACCGACGACGATGTCGACGTGACGGCTGGCATGAGGGAGGTTGGAAAGGGCAAGCAAGCTGTTCGGGGGAGGGCATCGTGGGATGGATCGAATGATGATGACAACCAGGAACTGATGGGAAGGCATGCTGCAGCGACTATGAAACCACCTGAGCTCCAGCCTATGCATGGGAGCTCCTCTTTCGAATCCTTCAAACAACTGAGGGAAAGGCGGAGGTGGCATGTACCATTCTCATCTCCAGTATCCATGGGTGTGCCGTCTGCCGAGCTTCATCATCAAGACCTCGACTTTGCAGACCTCGACAATATCCCGAGCCCGTTAATGTTAACGACTTTTGAGAGCAGCTGGAGCAACTACTTGGGTATCTCCAACACTATGGGTCCGGATTCTATTGTGCCCAGGTCATTTGTGGCTTCGGGGTCCAGGTCGATGTCGCAAAGAGCCCTACCGACGCCCTCTGGAGTTTATGAAGATGAGGAAGAGTGAGCATTTATGGATGGCCGTGGTAATGATGACCAGTAATACGAAGACTAAAGTTTCTCTTTTATTTCCTTTCTTTGTAACGTTTTCTTGTTCCTATCCCAGCAGCGCTCGTACATTTTTTTTTTTTTTTTTTTTTTTTTTTTTTTTTTTTTTTTTTTTGTCGTCGTCGTCGTCGTTGGCATCTTGTCAAACAACCATTGGAGCTGCCACTTTTTTTCACTCTCCTTGTTTCGAAAGGGATGCTGGACTCGTCTATTCCTGGCATTCTGGTGCGTGCGCGCTTTTGTCGAGTCTTACCCAGAGCGGGATGGGCAGGGAGGGTATCTGTTTCATTTTTTATTTTTCCTCGAAGGCGGGACAAGGAAGGCTTGATGAATTACAGCCCAGTTTCTCTTTCACAACATCAGCATTGTACTATAGCAGTATACAGAGAAGACAGCATTTGGCATGAGAAATTCCCGGCGTTCTCATTGCTCTTTGCGAAAACGATTGCTGTTCCATATACCATTGTCGTGTTTCTAGAAAGTCGTAGATTAAAAACACCACCGCACGTCAAAGATGACTTGGAGAAAAGACAAAACGCGAGCCACAGACTGATTCCCCCTCAGTCGAAATCCACAGCGAAAATCAACCCTGCCACGGATCATTGCAATCCCCAAACCCTGGCATGACAGTGTCCAGTATTGGTCCCTCGGCGTCGTTTTGTGGCTGGGCGAACTCAGTAGTATGGACTTGCAGGCGATTTGGTGCAGGAGGGAGATTTGTATAGCCGGGACCAGAAGGACTGAAGGGGGGCGCGTTCGCAAACGCGTAGCTCGGGACGCCAAAGGAATCGTTCTCTGCTGGATAAGCAAACACGGGACCATAGGCTAGGGCTCTTGCAGCATGACCTGGCTCGACGTGAGGCGCGACCGAGGAGTGAAGGGGTTGGGGTTGCCTCGTGGAGCCTGAAGAAATGGTCGAATCGGACACCGACGGCGGTCGGCTCTGAACGTTGGTTGGGAAAGTATTTAGATAGCCGCCGGCTATCGGGTTCTGACGTCCTGGGAATGGCCCATCACCCATGTTTGGGAATGGAGGGCGCGGTGGACTCGGGAGCCAGTTCACCGCATTTATCGGGGGTTGGTTCGGCACAAAACTGACCGGAACGCTACGTGGTAGCAGCGCGGGGGTTGCGAGTGGTTCGATTTGACGAGATGTAGCTGTTTTCCCGGACTTCTTCAGGGATCTGACTGGCGTTGCGATGGGCCGAGAGGGACTATTCCTTAACGGTCCGTCCACATACGGGCCCTTCTCGTCTGGAATCTTGGCGCATGCCTTGAGAGTTTCACTGATGTATTCCTGACAGACATCATTGGCAAGACTCGAAGAGTCACCGGGGTCTAGGCCTTGATAGTAGATTGCATGAAAGCGCGTGTGTAGTTTTGCGCGCAGCGGCGGCCATCCCTCGCCCGTGGGGAGCAGCCCCTTTTCCTGGCTGTCGAATTTGTTGACGACCTCCTCGAGGCCAACCGGAGGATCAAACTCTAGGATCATGTCAGCCCATGGAATCTCACTGAGAGGTGGCCGATAAAGGGAGTCTCGAAAAGAGCCACACTTGCCTTGACTTGGAGGGTGCTCATCGTTGGGAAACAGTGTGCGCCACAGGGCAACCCAGCTGTCAACCTTTCGTACGTTGTCTCGAGCGCAGAGTTGTTCGTCGATATCGCGAGTGATTCCATCCTCTGGGTTGGCAACAGGTTCCTCAATTACAGATTCGCACAAGCTTTGTCGGGGAAGATTCAGGTGCTGGTCCAGACTCTCGCCGCGGCCCATGTCTTGTTTGCACCGCCTGCATACATATTCCGACGACTGCTTGAGCCCGTGACAGGATTTTATATGACGCCTGGGCACAAAAGGTAAAGCAAAGCACATACACAGTACCACGTCAGTCCACGAGATGGACTAAAACCAATCAAAAGACAGTCGAGGAGCGGGAAAATACATACTTTAGCAAAGTGATATTCGCAAAGGGTTGCAGCGCGCAGTTGGACCAATCTCTAATGTTGAATCGCAAGGGATTTCGTTTTCTGAATGGGCAGCTGAATCCAACTCTGTCTCGCTTCGAAAGGTGACGGTCATCCTGCCGGCCTGTGCTGTTGTCTTCTTGGTCTTGGTTGTTGTTTGTGTCATCTTCCGAATCGTCATCTCCTCGGCGGTTGCTCGATTCGCCGTGTCTCTTTGCACGAGCATGCTTCTTCTGAGTGGCTGATGCAACCGCTGCGTGCGATGGGGCCTGAGATCCCGAGCCAGAATCATCCAGAGAGTTTTCGCCGCAGTCTGCTGCTATCTTCTCAGCACATGAAATATCATAAAGCTTTTCCTGTATCATGTTGATGGCTTGTTCAGTGCACCAAGCTGCAGTCATCTTCATCGGCTTCTCGAGATCCTCAAGTACAGCTGTGGGAGTGTGCTCCAGAATGAGGTTGTGGATTGCTTGGCATAGAACGTCATAGTAGGCATCCCCATAGCTGTCGCAGGCAACGAGCTGCCTAACCGCAATTGATCTTACGGGGCCTTCGGCCTCTGGTGGAGGGCTTGGTGTGTTGCGCATGCTGAGGGGTGCGGGTGTGGGTGTGGCAGGTGTATTACTCGAAGAGCAAGGGCTTCTAGAGCTCACATCTGCAGTGGCATGTTTGTCTTGGGAACAGTCTTCACCTGGAACAGGATCAGAGACGCTGAGGAGTCAATGACAAAGTCAGTAATGTAACATTACTTGCCAGGGCCATTGTTCAGGGGCGATATTCTCACGGATCCAGCGATTTCATGGGCCGAAACGGTAAATTGGCGGAGCCCACCTTGGGCAAGGGATCAACCCGGCTAACCATAGACCGTTCGTCAGGTGTAAGCGCAAGGAAGCCGGGTGTTGGTCTTCGGGGTGCAATGTTTTTCCACTGAAAGTCCATGCCAGCCTGCATGTGCACCAGTTCAGGCCAGGTCTCATTGACCAAATAGGTATCGGTGAGGGGGAAAGACTTTGAGTGTGTTGGAAAATGTGCCAAAACATCTGTTGCCATCTGTGTTGAGGCCGCGGACGTGCCATAATGTTCTGTTTTTGCTCGTTTTACTTCGATGCCCTCGAGCACGAAATCGTCTAGCCGCTCATCAATTGTGTTTTTCCGGCTCGGATTGGGGCTCGTGTTCCCGGAAGTCATGTTGCTGTCGTTGCCGTAGGAGCACTGTGAGCCGACGTCAAAGGTGGGACTTTCTGGGGTTGTATATAGAGAGCCGAGACTATCGGACATGGTGTTCGGAAATGTGGATGACCGAGTAGTAGTAGCAGACCCGGTAGAGCTGTCCTGTGATCTTATTGAGTCTGTTCTGTGGGGAGATTGGGACCTATTACCATGAGCCGGGAACTCCAAGGACCCCTTCCAGGCATCCTCGGAGCAGTGACCTTTTTTGGACATTGGAGATAGTGTGGTTGAACCTCGTTCAGGCAAAAGCCCGACTGCTTGTCGTTTCGCCGCCTCGGAAGGTTTGTTCGCGCCCAAGGTATGGTCTGTAAACTCATTCGGTCGGCGTCGGTGGTCAGCGCCATTGCCCCCAAAGAGGCGGCCAAATACAGCCTCATTCTCTTGCGTGGACATTGCCTAGCGGCTGCTGACGACGACCTCAGACTTGAATAGACCAGCAAATTTGCGGGCAAGGCTAGCCAGAAAGCCCAGGATAATGGGCCGTTTTGGGAGTAGGGATGTTTTTGAGTGCTTCGTGTAGAAACCGAAATAGATTAAGTTCAGCTGCTGTTGCCATGAAGGGGTACCAACCTGTCCTTATGGGAGATCAGGGGGGAAAGTAAGGAAAACATTGACAGGGTGGGAGAGAGAAGCATGACTCTATCTATGGGGTACACATTCCGAGCGGTTTCTTTCACAAAGTGAGCGATGGTTCGCATATTGCCCAAAGTGTTAACATAGTCGCCTAATAACTGCGTAATACTGCATATTTCTTGGCCAACAGGGTCAACAGCCTATTAGTAGAATGATTAACAAAATGCCGTAATAATTGCAACCCAACTAGGGCGGCGGCTCAAAGTGGTGGCCTATCATCATCAGTGGTCAATCATTGAGCAACGAGAAGATGGTGTGTAGCTGCAACTCAGCCCCAAAACGGTATATGTGTGTGGACAATAACACGATTGGTTCAATTTTTGTTGTCTTGGAGGGAGAGATAGGCGGAATGAGCGTCAAAAGAAAAAAAAAAAAAAAAATAAAAAGAAAGGATCAAGCAAGAGACAGCTGAAGGGTGTCAGCCGACCGATACCATGACGGCGACACGAAATTTCAGCACACGCAGGCCTAGGACTGGACTGGCTCACTTGCTCGCTCCGGCAGTAGTCTGCCATCCTAGAGCTAACAGTCACGATGTATTTAAGCAAGACCTCCCTCCCTACACTTCTGCTCTTTGAGTCACTTGGACGCGATTTCAAGAATCCTCGGGTAACCGACAGGTATTGTTTATTGAACTGTAAGCATCTCATATCATCCATTCAGGTTTGATATCAGCCTCGTCAAATACGTTCAGTTCAATTTGAGCAGTTCCAACTGCTAAAAACAGCAATATAGCCTCCACGCCTGGTCTTCGGCTGCAAATCATGCTTTGCTGGTTGATGCCCAACCCGGTGAGACCGCTGCCAGAGACTGTAGTGGCAGCGGGCGACGATCACCATGGATGTAGAAAGTAACCCTCAATCCCAGAGTCTGGACAACAAAGACGCTGCCTAGGTACCTGGGTCTGGTCGGTACGGTTTGGAGTGTTTTCATTGGTTCAGGCATTGCTGTTTAAACCAGCTTCGAAGTGGGTTTTGGCTGTTTGTAACTGTGATTTCAAGTATTCAAATCAACAATGTTGACCGAAGGCCTGAGCATGGCATAAATATCGAGGCCGAGGAGACATGGCTGTCTTCTTCGAGCCTGATTTCTTTGAGTGCGTCCATCGTACAAGCCATCCATCATCGACGCGTATGCTGAAGCGGTTTGAACAATCCACCGAAACTACCTATCCAACTATCAATCAAGGTTAGTATGGCATCAGGTATTGGCCTTAGCCTCTGCGTAAGGACTATGCCTTTCTCGGCTGACAGAATTTCAGACGACCAGCCACCAGGTACCGTAAGGCCAAAGCTATGAGTGGAAGCTCAGGATCAGGACCAGGATTAGGATCACAAGAGCCGAAGCTCTGGGTTTCGGGATCGGGATCGGGATCGGGATCAGGGTCTGGAAGGACCTCAGGGTTAGGGTGAGATCCGAAACCCATCGCGGACCTCCCTCCATCCAAGTTCGAAGCTGACCGTGGCTGTGCGTTCCCTTTAGCCAAGCTCATGGGGCCAGCTCTTCCATGCTGAACAAGCAGGTGTACTATGTCAACACATATCAAGATCGCCTATTGCAAGGATGTTCTTTGAGCGAAGACGAAAGTAAAGCAAGGATGACGCGCAAGCTGGACGCATTTGACAGACGTTTCCAGGGGCGGTGATGAAAATGAATAGATGGGTGAAATTCTAAGGGACGAACGGGACCGATGAATCGTGCTAAGGCAGTAATCTAGATCAGGGCCCCACAAGTTGACTGTGGCTCGTCTGTAGAATCACCGCGCGCCTCATTCATCACGTGGTGTGGCTAATGATCGTCCTCGGACCAAGTTGTCTGATCAACTTTGGTGAACTTCAACATTCGAGATTGAGATGGCATCGCCCGCAGATATCGCATTTCGCAGCAGAGGCCGATACAACAATTGCAAGATGGCCGAAAGATGTCCTGATGCTTTCTTTTCGAGCCCAACCTAGCAGCATTGTCCCCAGAGCGTCACTTAGCATCCTGATGGCTAAACGAGGTGTTTCTGGCAATCGCAGCTGCTTGCTTTATTCCAAGGGAAAATAGCTTCGCTTCTCCTTGCACCCTTTTGACTTCCATTCTCACCAGCACAACATTGCCCCTTCTAGATGAGCAGATGCCTGCCCATCAATCTGGACCCTTTCTACTTTCCATATTGTCTTGTTTCGTCTCACACAAACACCCGCTTCGCCGCAGCCGGCCGAAGGCATCACGGCAGTCAGCCTCGTGCGAGTGCACGCCCCCTTTCCTCTACCAAATGTTTACCTAATCAGAGGATACAAGCATCACATCATTGTCCCCACAATTCCTGACTCGACCCCCACCCACGCGAAAGACAGCTATCTCTGACGAGCTGCACTGCTTGCAGAGGTAGAGAGGCAGAGCTGGGCGCGCGTTGTAAAACTACGACAGACTACGAGAGCCTTTGACTTGCACTGGATTTTCAGCCTTCTGAATTTTCCGACTCGTCACCATTCACGAACCCGACAAACCTAAGCACGCTCCACGCGCGAATAGCCTCAACCCCAACGGCGCATTCACATATCGCCAAGTGCAGCACATTTTTCATTCATTCATTTGTTTTTTTTTTTTTTTCTCAGCCTGCCTTGCTTGATTCAGCGCATTTATTCAGACGCGTCTGAAGCTCAACCGCAACCACTGTATTCACCCGTGCAACCCACATCGCGTCCCGCACCACCAAAATGGCAGGCGGCAAGGGAAAGTCTTCGGGCGGCAAGAGTTCTGGTGGGAAGACATCGGGCGAGGGGCCCAAAAAGCAACAATCGCACTCTGCTCGCGCAGGACTTCAGGTAAGTTGAATCATATTTCAGTGCATCATCGATGAATTCATTGTCTGCATTTCTTTGCTTGTTGTGTTTCGCGTCACCTTGGAGCTTCGATGTCACCGACGACCTCAGTCATCGCACCACATCCGTCCATCCCACAAGACCATTCCGAACTGCCTCGCGATACTCAGACGGACCATTACGTTCTTCAGCTATCCCGATAGACTCGACGGCATCGCCATCAAAATGCGCGCTTTGGCATCTATCTGATGGAGCTTGCGCGCGCACATTTTCGACCTGAGGCTGTTTGGCTTTGGAAACTGGGCGGAAGCTTGCCACGACGCGTTCGTCGAACAAAATAAAATGTCTTGCCCCGCCACGAATGCAACAAGCACCTCTTACACGGCCATCATTCCAAACCAACCCGACCCGTCATGGCCTGCGTGCGGCGCATCGCAGCTCGGACTCGAGCATCTATCTACTTGCCTGATTTTTACATGTGACTGTTTGGGCGGCCATCAACTAATGCTGGAATCTGCGCTTTCAGTTCCCATGTGGTCGTGTCAAGCGTTTTCTGAAGCAAAACACTCAGAACAAGATGCGCGTTGGCGCCAAGGCTGCTGTATACGTCACCGCCGTTCTTGAATACTTGACCGCGGAGGTTTTGGAGCTCGCGGGGGTAAGTTGCCTCTCTTGTTGGGCCATGTCAACCCACCCAAGCTCTTGTCCCTTACAAAAGGGCAAGTGTGCGCAGCAGCTAACGTTAGACTCTACAATACAGAACGCCGCGAAGGATCTAAAGGTCAAGAGAATCACTCCCCGTCACCTACAGCTTGCCATTCGTGGTGACGAGGAGCTGGACACACTTATCCGTGCGACGATTGCGTTTGGTGGCGTACTGCCACACATCAACCGGGCGCTGCTGCTCAAAGTAGAACAGAAGAAGAAGAACAAGCAGATCGAGGCCTAAGACACTGAGTGTCAGGAGCGTGCGTGCTTTTTGTGGTTGTTCTTGTCGGCTGTTTTACACACTTGATACTTGGGCTGGTTTGGGTTTGGGTCTCGTCCCTTTTTTTTCTTTTTTTCTTTTTTTTTTTTGGTCTCTTATCTCCTTATTTTTATGCTATGGTCGGATTGTGGGAAACCATTCTTCCATTGTTTGGTGTACAAAGGGTAATAGGCAGCCCGCGGCTGCCATGGGGACTGTTATACCGGTTATGAAAGCATGTGTGCTCATCTCCATACCCACTGTGCCACTGATGTGATCGTTGGTTCTAGCAAGGATTGAGAATTTTATTCAGGCGTTCAACCAGCGGCTGACCACGCTTCCCGGAGCTGCCTGGCGGGGACTTCGATAGCCTCGTCTCGTCAGTTGCACATGAGAGCATGGAACTGGCCGGGATGCACTTGGGTTGGTACTAAACATACTCTCTTTGACCAAATGTTCAGGATGTGTTCGTTCATTCATGCAAACCTTGGCTGGGACCTGCCTGATCTAGGCGGACCAACGTTGTGGCGATCCCAGAGGTACTCTAGCTTTTCAGGATTTTTGTTCTGGGAACAAGAGGACAGGGACCATTGACTACCTTTATCCTGTCAGATAACGGAATGATGGTTTCATTCTGGGATATCACGTGGTTCAAATCAGTGATAGCAAACACCGCTCGCTCACAGGGGCAAGGAAGCAAAGAAAAAAAAAACACTTGTTCCTTCCCCGTTGTCCCTTGTTCCCGGTATATGTTGAATCCTGCTTGGAGACGTTGCTCGATTTGACGATTCAAGACCCCTGGTTAGGCTGGACAAATCTGTCGGTTTTCAGTGACTTGACATGGCTGGTACTTCTGGCTATTTTTTTTTTTTTTTTTTTTTTTTTTTTTTTTTTTTTTTTTACGACTAGGTTCAGTTGGAACTCCATCCATTCTGCCCAGTAACTGGTGCACAATGAGCCTTTTGTCATTTTTGCCACACCCCTGTCGCTTAATCCTCACTCGGGCCTCCTTCCTGTCGTTCTCCCAGTGGCTCCAGAGAGGCATCGGTGCAATCGTCGCCCAGAAGAAAAAGGTTTAGCCCAACCCGGTTTTGTCAGCCATGGCTGCTCAAGATCGACAGCGCTGGGGAACAGAATAAACCAGACAGGCGGTGGCGATGTAGTCCGAAAACCCCCGTCTTCAAAACGTGCGTATGCTTCGACTACACCAGTGCATGGGGCGCATTGTTCAACAGCAGCCAGCTGCTCAGATACAATCGCTTCTCGGGCGAGCGAGGCGTTAAGCAATCTGTTCCCTTTCAATATTTGAGAAGTGGGCCGATGCCATCCAAGAAATGGACGACAAATCCTGGCGAATTGTGGTCGATGGGCAAAGATAATCCCGCAGGCTAACCAGCGGGTAAGCAGAATGTATACTGTAACATGTCGTTTTGTGTATTTAGTTTGTGCCTCAAAGGATTTTTTCGAGGCTGTCGTCAACCTGGAATCTTTCGCGTCTTTTGCAGCCTGTCGACAGCCACCGTGGTTGACTGTTCGATGTTGCAAATTGATTGATTCGGGCATATCGTGGTTTGATAAACAGGAAACCATATCATTTCACAAGTCATCGACCTCGACAGCACATCTCTTTGTCGTCCACTGCTATTCAGACTCTTGGTAGAGTCTCTCGTCTTTTACCCAAGCAGCCACCCTCGGGGGAACCAACTCCCTGAGCCGGGCCCAGTCCCCTTTAGAGGCAGCTTCTCTCGCAGATGTGCTGCTGACGAGACCCTGTGCGTCCCCAGCCTCGGCAACTTCGATGCGACTCGCCCACTCCTTCAGCCCGCCGGCCTGCTCGAGAGCGTCCCCGTGCGTGACTTTCTCGAGGTACGCCAGCTGATCCTCCCTGCCGCCCCAGTCGGCGTCCGCACGGAGCGTCAGGCGCATCCTCGCGCGCCCGAACAACGGCGACAGCGCCTCTCGGATCCCATTCACAGCCTCTCCGTTTTCCGCAGTCCGGGAGTAGTACTTGGGGTTGAACAGCCTGATCAGGGTGTCGTAACCGATGAGAAAAACCTGCTCCACGGGGTGCCTCCCCGCCCGGGGCGGCTCGAACGCTGTCTCCTCGACCGCCGCAAGGGCCGCGCTCTTGTCGTGAAAGTACGGGAGCGTTGTCAAGGCCAGGTCGATGCCGAACCTATGGCCGTCATGATCGCCGCCGCCGTCAGAAGCGTCATCCGCGCCCGCATCGTCGTCGCCAGCGAGCTCCTCGTAAACGTCCTGGGCTAGGGCGTTCATCATAGCTAGCCGCTGCTCGAACGAGGCCGGCTTCGGGGCCTTGTCTGCATTGTTGACGGCCAGGAGCAGCACCAGCCTGGTGTGCCGCATGTCTTCGGTGCTGCGGATCGCGCTCGTGGCCATCTGCATGTGCGCCCTGGTCGGCGGGTTGAAGGAGGCGTCCAGGACGACGACGCGCCTCGGCAGACGCGGTTTGCTCCTGTTTGCCGTGTCGACATCGCCGTTGCTGCTGGTTGTGGCGCGGGGTACATCTTGTGGTAGCGGCGAGCCTGCATCGTGGCGCGGAGCTTCACACAATATCTGCAGCTGATCCTGGGATGAACGGAACCTATCTAGCCCGTCTTTGAAGAAGTCAAGGGCCTTGACGTGGGGAGACATTTTGCCACGTGCGAGACGGGATGGAGAACGCATCAAACTATAGTCATACGCTTTCACCCAAAGATGAGACGCACTGTAAGCACGAGGAAATTCCAAAGAGGAGAAACAACCCCTACTTGTATTTTTTTTTTTTTTTTTTTTTGTGAGTTGAACATGAGAGCGGACGTGAAGCGATATCTCAGGTGGAGCTGGGGGAGGAATTACCTGCTCGGCTTATGTAAACAAGAAAACATACTTTGGGTAGGTACTCTAACTGCCATCGCAGTCCTGTGCCTCCCGAAAATACGCAACCAGGGGGATTTCGTCTCATATTGTAGCAAACTCTTGGTATGTCAAAACACCCAAGATGCAGGGCACCAAAAAAGGAAAAGGACAAAAATTTAATTGATTCCCCCGAACCGGAGTCGAGCCGGTGACCTTCTGATTACAACCGAGCGAATTACAGTCAGACGTGATGAACCAACTACACCATCAGGGGTTTGAACTTGCTGATCAGTCCGCACGTTGCTACTATGTTCGGAATCTGGAAGGGGTGAGGGGTCGATACGAGGTCAGAATCTCGCAACCCCACCTTTGGTGCAACAGACAGTACCTACCCACCATTGTCACAATATCAATTACTGTGTACAGTAGGAACAATCATCAACATCGCATACACATGGCAAATTCCGTCCTCTTCAACGCTTTCTCCTTTTTTATTTTTTTTGTTGCTTTTGGTTTGATACTAATGTTCGTAATCCGGTATTTCACTCGTATTCGACCAGGCCTACTTATCTACGTAGTCCCTGTTTCGTGTGCGCCCATACTTTGTGTTCTTGACTCGGCAGACCCCAGGTGTTGCCAGTGTCTTGCTTTTTTTTTTTTCTTTTTTTTTTTTCAACATAGGTATCATGTATCATCATAACAGCGTGTTGATCCGATTCCAAATCCGACCTTTTCCCACCTCATCCCTGGATTTCGTCTTCGATTCCCCATTCCCCATTTTCACTCACCTCGTATACCGATATAGCTTTGTATACTACAGCCTAAGAAAAAGTGTGTACATGCGCTTGAAGAGACTGCCTGCAATGGTTGCGATGAAAAACACAAAACCAAAAATAGAATCTAAGAAATTAACAAGAAAACAACAAATCGCTCCTAGCTCCAATGCGGCGGATACTTTTGCTCCGCACACTGAGGATACGTCCAGAAAATCAAGCAGTCCACGACTGGGTTCGTGATGCGCCTCCACCATGGTATCATGTGCGACGGAAGATGATGGCTTGTTCGTTGATACTCGCACAAAAGCACGAGGTTTCCGAGCACATTAAAGAGTCGGAAAAGACTGTAGGCCATGTTGGTTAATAACGTTGCACACGTTGCATGTGGCCCGGGGCAGAAGATAGGGCAAAGGTGAACAGAAATAGCACCATGGGAGGGATGACACTTACAGGTTAAAGCAGAAAAATATCAGACATGCCATCGTGCTTCTGGGAAGCTCGTAATATGGTGTCTCGATGTACAAGTCGATGATCCAGTGAATCGGGGGGATCCAGCAGAGCAGTGTCATGAGCTCAAACAAGAAGCTCCAATGGTACGTCCTGATGCGGTTCCCGCGGAACGTGAGGATGAGAAAGCATACCCAGAGAAGCAGGAATGAAGTCTTGGTTGTTGCGTGCACAAAGTCAGCATGTATGTTTCAAACAGACTCCTTCGGGGCGTCACGAGGGGGTACTTACCACGGTGGGAGCAAAGACTTGAATGTCGTTCCGGAAATACCTCCATGCCAACGCAGCACCTATGACGCCCAGAGCTAGCTGCATCCAGCCCAACGAGAAGAAAAACAGCAGTGCGTCGTTATACTTGTTGTAGCATCGCCTGTGAAACTGTACGTGGCCAGTAGCCGGCGAAGACGTGACGGGCCAACCACACCAGCGGCATATCCAGACGCCGTCGCCGTTGCCCATAGTCACCTTGCGCCCAACAACGATCCGGTCGTCCCTCTCGGCGACCGCGCAGTTGACGCAAAGCGCACAGAGTGGATAGTCTCGATGCGTGGCCGGCGCCTGCAAAAGACCCAATCGTTCTTCGTCGTAGGCCAGGCAGCGGGCACAGTGACTGAGCAACAGGCGCCGGAGGTGATCGGGCCCAAATAGCACCCTGATTGCACGGGGTGACGCAAGCTTCTTGTAGAAGCGACATGTTCGCCTTAACCGCTCAATGTCACCAAAGTTGAGTTGCCGGATGATCAACATCTGCAATTCGGGCGGCAGAGTCGCGAGAGTGAGTGGCGCGGTGCGCTGGGCAGCAGCTAGTCTTATTTGCTCGGCCTCGACCGCGTCCAGTACTCGCTGCTCCTCCGTCTGTCGCTGCCGGACAACATCATCTGTCGAGTCCCCAGCCATGCTCCTTGCGCTTTTTGCGCTGGATGCAGTCACCTGAGATCCCACGATAATGCCGCTCGGACTTTGGTGCTCCAACTCGGGCCTGCCCTTTTCGATATCTATCCCTAGCCCATCGGTATGATTTGTCTCTGAGGAGCCCGTAGGCGTGGGGATGGAATTGTGTGCAGCTCCATTGCCCAAGCCCAGCGAGTTGAGAGAATTGCGCAGGGAGATGCTCAGACCCTGCGCTATGCGCTGCTGCAGATTGATAGCTGGATCCATCGTCTGTCTGTCTGCTCGCGGCTTGCGCTACCGAAGCGGAGCTCACCTCACCTGGTCCGAATGAGGTGCAAGGGTGGGCATGCAATTGGCAAGCCTATGTGGGACTGGGGACGGCGGACTGTTTCTTGGACCTCATCGACCGAAGAAAGGAATCTTCCGGAGAAACCGCGCTGTCGCTTGATTGGTTATGTTGTTGTACAAACGAGGGCTGCAAGTTGATGGGATGAAAATGCAATAGAAGAAAAATGGCAAGAAAATAAGTTAAAGAGAGAAGGAGGAAAGAAAAAAAAGAAAGAAAATTGCTTGACAAGACGAGAACTTCGCCGCGTTCGCGACGCCGTGTCAAGCTAGGTTTCCCCCGCGTTGCCCATCCACTGTGCGACACGTCCAACAAGTCAGCTCGAGTAGGTAGATGGCCTAGTGCTACTCAAGCCTTAGTCTATAATGGGTGGTGAGGTGCCGACGCAACTATGCTGCAATGCAACAAAAATGAATTCGATAGCGAGGATAATGGATTTGTGCCCCGCAATCAAATCAAGCTGATGTGAGGTCAGGCATCGAGTGAGTTCAGGGTAGTAAAGACGCGCAGCTAGACACCAATTGTGTTTCCCGTCAAGGCTGAAAATCGAAAAGAGCCAAAAATGAAGAGGAAGGCAGGGTTGTGTCTATTCGGCGTCTCAACTAAGGTAGGTAGGTAGACAGGATAGATTGAATCAGCAAGGTTCGCACAAGTAAACATCAATGACTGACGGGCCATTGAAAAGTGTGACCGAAGCTAAAGGAGGCGTACATCAAGGATTCTGATGGCCAACAAGTCCTACCAAGGGAGAACTGCTGGTTTCCTGCGGTCTTGCCTGGCCGCCTATCTGACGTCGCAAAACCTGCCTTGCCCACTCGTTTCTTTCGACATTTGCCGTCCACCCAAGCGAAAGAACCCGACCTAGAATCCAGCTGCCGACATCTGCTTGTATCTGCAAGTACCCGTTACAACGCCCGCACCATAGGGGTTATAAAAAATTAAAAGAAAAAATAAAAACACAGAACAGCAGTAAGTGATTGCTCGATAGTCCGCCCCTAACTGTGCCAAGGCCCGGCGCCCACGACTGCGCGTACCTGAAAAAGTTTAGAATAAAACTAAATTCAGTCACCCGATGATGAACAAATCGCTGAGTTCTATGGCCTTGATTATTAAATACCTACCAAGCAGGTGTCTCATCCAAATTACTCAGAACAAGCGTCCCATCAAAATGCGCCTTATCTTTCTACGAACCAGGTCCTCATTGTGCTTCCCCTATTGCACTAGAATTCTGTTTGCATCTCGAAAATCGAAGCCCAGCAGTCCACGCCGACAGGGACTTGTTCGAATAAGTGCCGCGCGTGTTCAGGACTTTCATACCACATAGTACCGGGCGTCCACAATCAAGCGCCCAAGTAGAGACTAAGACAAAACATGCACAAAGTAGTCTTCTTCTTCGCGTCCCAAGCAAGCTCAGTGATCGCAATGAAAAAAAGAGAAAAAGGCCTGTCAGATTTGCATCGAAGCCCACCCCGCCCAGGCGCCCGAAGGCAAGACCCTGGGTAATCGGGGTAGAGATCATCACAGCCCTCTATACAGCAGCCGAGAAAACCCGGCTACCGCCATCCTTTCGGACAGAGCGAGGACGAAATAAGTGGTTTTCACCCTAGGGCAACGAGCATAAGAGTCATCAACCAGGGTATGGTCTGAAGCTTCTTTGGGAAACAAAGAAGTGGGTCGATTACTATAGAAATGATTCCTGTTGAAGAGATAAAATGTTAGTGATGTGATGTTGATTGAGTGCTGAAGAGGTGATGAGGCAGTGTATAGGAGACTCACTTTGAAGTAAGATCGACATGGTAGAAAGAGAAAAACGAAATCGGTTTGGAGAGGGCGAGCAGGTCTTCTTATACTCTCTACAAGTGGGGCAAATGTCTGGCCTGTGCAAGAAAAGTTTGCAGCTGACTAACACCCAACCACGTCCTTTGCCGTTGGGCGGGCCCATTATGGGTACCATTCTCTTTCTATGGGAATCTAATTCCGCCTGTGGTTGCGGCGCGAACACCAAGTGGTTCTCTGCATCCATTTGCGCTGCCATTCGCCAATCAGCTACATCATCTTGAAAGCCATGATTCGCGGAGTGGAGGAAACTCGAGTAATACTCGGTCTGGAACTGCGCAGTACCCGGTTACCGGTATCGAGAAAATTTGCCGACTGCTCCGAGTGCAGCTTGCTTCGAATTTCATCAGAATAAAATAGAATAAAATAAAATAAAGGCCTATCCAATCATGTAAAAACGCCAATATCATGCTATCCAAATCAGGACATCTCACGTCTATCCATCCGCGGCCTTCTCCGAAACCAGCTGCTTCTTGAACAGAACCATGTCGGACAGTAAAAATTTTTCTGCTGCTCGCTCCGACCTCCCGGCCGCCGCCGTGACATCTGAGGCCATCTCATATTCTGGACCATAGCCATTCGGGCCTCTACGGACCACTGGGAGCTCCGAGGCCGGACTGGGCTGCGTTGCGCTCCATGGCGTTACCGCAAAACTTCCGTGACCCGTCATTGCGCTCATGGGGGCTAGAGTTCCGTCGGGACTGCGGGTATATGTTACTCCCCATTGCGAGTTGGTGGTATCAATGCTTGCCAGCCCCGTTTTTGGGTCGTCTTTGGGTCTTGCTGGGCGACAGCTATCCAAGATACGCTGTTGCTGTCTGACAAGATATGTTGCCACACAACGAATTGGGATGTCGTCTTGGGCCGGACTACCGGGAGCCGGGTCGACATTGACAGGACTACCCGGAAGCTCAAGACATTCGCCTGCTGGCATTTGGTTTAGAGATCGCTGAAAAGACGGTGGTGCCGGCGAGTGTGTCCTGTGGGAACCGTGTCCGATGCTGCTCGAGCTCTCCGACAGGTCCTTGGCTTGTCCCAAACTTTGTTCAGCAATAGACTTGCGCTGCCGATAGTACCAACCGGCGAGGATACCAACGCCCATGAGTACAACGGCGGCCGCGGCTCCGACACCTATTCCAGCCTTTGCGTCCGCACTCAATCCCTGGCTTGGGGGCGGGGCCGGGTTTCCCGGCTGGCTGGGGTCCTCAACCGCAAACATCCAACCCGCAGAGTCGTGAGGTTCCCCGATAGAGCTCTTGAGAAAGCACCTGAACCCTGCTGTATCGTCCATATACCCCCAGCCCACCGACGTGCATCCACTGTTATCCTTCGCGCACACGTCGATGCAATCGTTGAGTGATTTTGCTGCTACATTGTACAAATCTATAGCGCCGAGGGACGAGTGGTAGTCACGCCCACACATAACGACGTAGCGCTTGGATGTCGAAGGCTCGGTGAAGACGGTGAGGTTGTCGGCTGGGCAGTGGATAGGTGAGCTGCCCGGTCCTGAGGTGACCTGTGCGGTTGGCGATGGGATCGGAGGCGTCGCGCGTTTATGTATGACGGGCGTGCCCCTCGGCCTGATGGCAAGAGCTCTTCTGGGAGCCCATGGAGCTTCAGACCCTCGTGGGCCGTTCGATCTGATTTCCAAATTTGATGGGTGGTTGTTCGCAGCCGCCCCTCCTAAGCTGTCTGGCGTTATGATGGGATTGTTGATCGAGACAGCGGTCGCGTTGGCCAAAAGAGCCAACAAGGTAACTAATAACATGAGGAAACTCCCCGGGGACCGAGACCTTGAAGCCTCATGGGAACTGAAGATCACGGGTCCATACCCCGAAGCTGCGGCCATGGAGTCACTTGAGAGAGCAAGCCTGGCCTGGACCAGGCTTGCGACGAGACCAGCTAGTCGATTAAACGGAATAGGTGACAAGAGGAAACATTTATTGATAAATCAAAGAGTATCAAGTAGTAAGAAACAGAGCTATTGACTGGCTGAAGAGGATCGATAGTAAGCAAAGAAAAACAAGCAGCCGGGGTAAATATGGTTGAAGAATAGCGCTTCTCTTTTCTCGAAAACAAGGAGTAGGGCTGGGCCCATTTGAAAGCGAGATGAGCCCGGCAGTGCATGCCTTGGGGGGGTGGAGAGTTACTCATAAGAAAAGACGGACAAATACGTATCCAGCGTCAGCCCAATAGAGAAGGAGGGAAGGTGGTCAGCACTCTAGACCATGTTCCTTGTCAGTCAAAGAAGCAGCATATCGTTCTGAATGGAACCTCTTGTTGCTGCGCCCCCTTGTTCGTCCTACATCCACCTAAACAGCCCCAAGGTCACTCAGCTGGGCCTGCCTATAACGAGTTTGCTCAAACACGTTCATGCAATGTAACCTTTGTCGCGAATGGGGAGGAACTCAGCAGGGTGATTATAATGGGAGAATAGGCGGAAAAAAAAAAAAAAAAAAAAAAAAAGAGTGGTCGTCATTTGGAGATGAACCAAAAGAGTTTTCTTGCAAGCGTTTTACCGACGGTGCGGTCACATGCCGGGGTAAAGAGAAGAGGGGAGAAAAAAAAAAAAAAAAAAAACATGACCCCTTCCCTCTTCCGCAGCAGACGCCCATTGTCAGATAGGTAAGCATCACAGCGTGAGGCAGATTACTTTGAGTACTGTACAGTACAGTAGCTCGGTGAAGGGGGCTAAAAAAAGGCAGGGAACGGAGACACACGGGGAGAGTGGGGTGACCAGGTTCCTACGCTTGCGGGACTGCATGTAGTGGTCTTACTCAGCGCGCTCTCCATTGTTGGTCACATCAAGAACAGAAATCATCAATAATGTTTGAGGCATTCTCATTTGCTCTCAGGCATCGGCAAGTATTACGTCGAAAGTTTACAAGTCCCTCGAACTCTTTGCTTTGCTGACGTAACTTTTCCACAGAGTTTAACTACAGATGAGGTATTTTCCAGTAACTGAGGTGTTTTTGAGTAAAAATACTGTAAGATGTAATAAAATTTAATGTTTGCTCAACGGCTTTCCAATAATTATTGTACAGAGTACAGAGAACTAATGTTTTACCTACTGATCTCCGGTTCAGCTCGATTGTACATATATGCTTGTCTAAGATGTCACAACAACACAACCCTTTCATCTTTTGTTCTATGTAAGTCGCATATATATTATAATACGGTATTCGACTCCATACATTGGCCAACCGCACCTGTCATGAATATTTACTACACGGCGACCTCTCCATAACTACACCTTGTAATCAAACTAGACGAAATGGTAAAGACATACAGTTAGTTGGACTGTGGAAAGATCATGCTAGATGGAAACAGTATTTCGGGTCGAGATGTTGAGAGTAGAGTGTAATATATCTTTCATGTCAGCTACCATGATCTTTTCCTAACCAAGCCAACTAAACATTAATGTTTGAGCGCTGGCGCAACCGGAGGGTACCGGAATATATCCAGACTACTGGGGCAGCCGCATGGGTTGCACCCTCAGCTGGCTCCGTCATATCCTGCTATCTTCTCGACCATTCTCTTATACAAAATATCTCAACGTCATACAAGTAGTCTGGGGAGCCCTGCTTATCCATTTCGTGGCAAACCTAAAAACTGGTCCCTTAGCGTGCGTACCACACCGCTGTACTACACAAACCATATCAGCTTCCCCGCTGTGATTCACATCACGAACTTCAACGTTCCTGCCAAGGCAACAGCCATAATCTCCACGAACCCACCAGGTCTCATCCGCTTCCCCGTGTCATCTTCAAAGGCTTTGAACTACGGACCTGCCTCGTCAGCCCAGTCCTCGCTCGCGCTCCGCACCCGTCGACGACGCCCATCCGGCCGTGGCCTGCGTGTTGTCCCGCATCCGTTTACCCGGGTCGCGACGAAGAAGGACGAGGAGGGCGGCGTGGCGCGTCGGCGTGGCGGCAACATCCAGCTGCTGGTATTGCCTCGGATTGACGATGGCCGAAGGCTCTGTCAAGACTGCCACCCAATATCTGGCCCCAGGTTTTCTTCGGACCCGACGCTTGAGTGCAACAAGAGGGGTTGAAGCAGGTGCAGAGGGAGCGGAGCGGGACAAAAGAGAGAAACGAGGAGGACAAGTTGATATTTCAATTTCCAGTATAACAGCGCGTCAGAAAATATTCCCTTATCTCCTGGTCCATCAAAGCCTTCGAACAAATTGCTTCATCCATCATTCAAGTTCTGCAGTCGTCTCAACTTACTCCCATTTACACACAGGCTTTAAATTCAAACTTAAAAAGTACAGCCCTATGCAACAGATCGGATATCAAAAGGAAAAGCCAAATTTTAGTCTCATAACTTAGGTGTATTATTAAGTAATCATGCAAGCTCCGTGTCTAGAGTGTTCGTTCTTGTATGGTGTTGTTGAGTGGGTGTATGATACAGTTGCTGCTTCCTGCTTCACTCCCCACACACTAGTGACATTGCTCGTAAATGATGCAGAGCACAAAGCGTCACCTGCTCAGCAAACATGAAAAGCAAGCTTAGGAAGTAGGTGAGGTGCAAAGTCAAGGGGCGTGGGAGGCAACAGAAAGCAAACAAAAACATAACCATCTAGACGTCACATCATAACAGCGTGGGATTAAAACAATCGTCAAAAGAAAAAAAAAAAAAAAAAAAAAACAAGAAAATAAGCGAGAAAAAAAAAAAGAACATGCCAAAAAGCCAACGCAAAATGCAACAGAGGAAGGGGTGGCACCTCCGCATCATACACCCCGAGAATCCCCCCACACGCTCGCAACAAGTCGACCAAGAACAATCTGCGCGCCACGCTCCAGGCCTGCGCTGATTTCGGGACCCAACAGCCGTTCAAAAACTGCAGTTTTTCTTTCTCCGCGCTGTCGTTTCTTCGTGATGCTTATTGCCGGGGGCGACCGCATCGAAGGTCGCGCTCGCACGGCACTGGTGAAATGGTTGCCCAAGAAGGTATATAGCGTGACGCCTTGTATCCAAAATGCTTTTTTCCGTCCCCTGAAAAATTCATCACCCAGCTCAGCTCGACCAGGTGACCTTCTGCCCTATGAACCACCCGCTGTCATCATACCCTTCACCGGGGCGTATCCTGCATTCTTCACCTTTTTTTTGTATTCCTCGTCGTCGTCAACCAATGATGATGTCGGGTATAGTATAGAGTTTCTCATCGCTTCGTCAGGACATCGGTGGTGAAATTGTGGTGTACAGGCCACGGTCCGGGCCATTGGTATCGTCCCCGGCACCATAGCAAACAGATAGAGCTCGTGACGGGGAGCAAAAGAAAGCCTCATGGCCTTTTGAAGCTCTCTGACCGTCTTGCTTATTGCAGAAACTGCAACATAGCAAAGAAGAAAGAAAAAGAAACAAGAAAGAGCAGAAATAACCAAGACCACCAAATATATGAAAAATCTGTGATAAGAGAGGGAAGCGGAAAAGAGGAAGAAAAAAAAGAGACACAAATACTCGGCTCCGGCTGAAATTGAAAAGCAAATAGCAGAGATTACAATTCTTTAAGGGGTCATTATGCGGCAGAAAACTTGAAGGGTTGACATGGCAAGGACTGGGAAATGATGAAACAAAAAGCGCCAGAAACACGCCACGTTATCATGGCTTGTGACACAAGCGGAATGACTAGGAATATCATTCAGTAGTGGGCTCGAGCGTTCGAGGCTTTCACGATGACCCCGTTGTTTGTGCTGGTCGAGCCGGGTGTCCCATCCAGTCCGAGGTTGAATGAGGGGTAAAGGAGCTTGTCGGCAGGTACCAGTGGGTCGAATCGACATGAGCTTGGCGTGGCACTGATGTTTACCACCAACATTTAGTGATTCCATGTTGAGCTGGATGTGCTTGTTCGGGCGTTGTCTGACGAGTCTTGAGTTCAACACTTGTTAGCATTTGAGGGGGGCATGTAACATTGGGACTCGACGGTATAAACCATACCACTGTTACGCTGCATGTGGCCATTCTGTCGGGTGCGAGTTCCGAACCCAGAAGACTCTACACTGGGACCCCGAGGCTGCCTTTCCGGAGCACGATTGCTTGCGCCATTGCCATTGCCGTTGGCACTAGGTCTTTGGCTGCCAATAGCACCGATACTACCGATTGCACCAGGCCCATCGTTCCTAGGCCGGGTCACTGGCACGCCAGAGTCGAAGGCCGCCCTGGTGAGTGACCCCAACCTATCGGTGTGCATGGACTCAACACCCGATTGCGACGGTGGCGGGACTGACATTGGTGGGAATCCAGCATTGTTATCGGTGGTGTAATGACCAAAGAGAGAAATGTTGTGTCCCGGAGCGCCAATATTAGTTGCGCTTGTGACAGATGGCGAAGGGCTGGGACTGTAGGAGCGCAAGTCGGCAAAGCTCTTGACACCTCTGAGGCCGTTCATCGCGTGCGGACCATCCGGACTGCCGGGGACCCCAAGCAGACCGCCTGTTCGAGCTTGAGTGTGGTAGGTACCTGATGGGGCACCCCTGGACTGTTCGGCAAAGTCAATGGTGGCAGCACGGCTGAGGCCTCTTGGATGGGTGTCCAGTGTGGCGCCAGTTGACGGTGCTAGAGTCCCCTTCTCCATTCCGCCCGAAGAAAGCTTGCGTACAACCACTTGTCGATTGTCGCCATCCCCAACGCTGGTGTGGTTCAGACCAAGGTTGTGCGAAAGGATGTGGATATCGCGTCGCTGCTCAGGAGTGAGGTTTGAGGGGAATACCATGATCTCGCGGTTCACATCGTTCTTGAACATGTAGAGCTCCATGTAAGCTTTGAGCGTGGATTCGTTGTTTAGATCGATGGGGTGTTGTTCGCTCGGCCCTGCGACTTGAGTCAGCATTCCCGAACCGTCCCTGGCTTGTGCTTCTTCGCCGTTCCCTGACATGGAGTACATGGTCATCCGGTGCTTACTATACGTATGTGCGGCATCCGATACGGTGGAAGCGGCATTCAGTGAGGAGATGGATGCCTGGTGCTGCAAGGGCGCTACCGAGCGGTGCTGCTCCTCCAACTGCCCACGCTTTTCCCGCTTCTCACGCTCGATCCTCTCACGCTCGTGTTCCGGGAGCATCTTTTTGTACTCGACGCGCAGTTTGCGACCGGACACATCCATTCCGTTCATGCTGTTGATGACAACCTTTGTCTCTTCGGGGTGCGCAAAGTTGGCAAAGGCCAGCCCGCGGAAGACACCCTGGTCGAAGTGGTAGTTGAAAGCGTATGGCTGCGGCAGGTTCATGTCCACCATCAAGCTCTGCAGGGTCTCCTTCCGTACGTTGAAAGGAATGTTCTTGATCACAATAGCCGTCTTGATCAAGCCGGGGCCACCAACGTGGTCATCATCGCCGTGAGATCCCATCTCGGGATGCATGAAGTTCCCACCGGGTGGGGCAACTGTGTAAATCTGGCCGTTTGTGGTCCCTACGCCTTGCACAGACTGAGGGTAATGGTGCATTTGCCCGCGTTGCTGCAGAGGCGGTGCTTGACCACTCAGGTTAGAATCTCCCATGCCAGCCCATTCCTACATTTGTAGACTCTTGTCAGTTACTGCTGGAGGCGGTAGAGGCACTACTATATCGGCGGCGGATAGATGATAGAGAATAGACTCTTGGGAAAGTACGCACAGTAGGGAGAGGTGCCCTCCTATTCACACCTCCTCGAATCCGAGTAGGATCGGTTATGGCACCATTGATCGTCGCGGGATTTCCATTGTAACTCCAGGCTTGAGCATTTCCGTACATGAAAGTATTTGCGCCCGAGACGGGGGAAGGTCCAGACCTCTCAAAGCGTGAGGCACCCGAGTTGAACGAATTGAAACGATCGTCGGAATTGGAGTAGAAGCTCAAGTCTCCGATCTGCTGGCTTAGCGCATCGATGCCACCTCGCTGGTTTTGACGGCCGGTCCCCATGGCGCCTGGGAATCCGGCGGTGGTGGCATATCCGGGCCTGGATGAGCTCGTCGACCGGTTGACGGTGCCGTACTGGCTGTTCAAGTAGCCCTCTTGCTGTTGATTCATTATCGTGCACGTCTATATTGTATGGTGGGTCGTGTTGATGGCGAGTCCACACCAGCTGCCGGCTAGAAGGGCAGCAGACTGTAGAGATACCAAGCAATACTGACTGGCGATGGCTCTCGATGAGCGAGTTTGATTTTGTAGCTGTCGCGAAGGATGATGCAGCGAAGTAGGTTTCAATCGCTCAGGGGCACGGCGAGAGAAAGCCTAACACGTTTTGGTCAAGGGAATGTCGTCCCCTATTCCGTAATTTTCTCAGTCCCTGGCTCTTTCGACCCCCTCTGCCAGCCGACGAATGGTCGGGGGGCTCTACCGCAAAATCTGTGGGGAACAGGTGGAAACGGGGGGGTCAGGGCTGGCGGCGGATGCGAAAAGTCAAGTCAAGCGTCTAGTCGAATTGAATCAGGTTCAAGGAGCGACAGAGAGCAACTCAGCAGAGGCGTCGTGGCTCAGAAGTTGGGCGTCGGGTACAGAGAGGGAGGGAGAGAGGGCAACGCAAAAAGGAAGGTAAGAATCGCGGATGGGCATAAAGTCGTTAAGGGTGCGCTGGCGACGGGAGGTCTGGGAGATTGGAGATGGAGAAGGGGTTTGGTTTGAGAAAAATTTGGAATGACGAGGGATAAGGATGTTTTGCTCGGGTCAGGCAGACGGGACGACCCACCGACTGGTTCAGTTGTGGATTAAAACGCCTTTCACGGTTCACTCGCAGTGCGGACTTCTGGAAGAAAAAATAAGGGAGGGGCGCGTCCCGTTTGGGTTTCTAGCACGGTTACCTGAGCTGCCGCGTGGAGCTTGGCACCTGGCACCTGGCAACCAAAGAAACAAGAAAAAAAAAGAGTAAAAGGGGGAAATAAAAAGAAAAATGAAGAACAAAAAAAGTTCAGTTGCAATTTGGCTGAAAGCTACATTTCCCAACAAAGACCTCGACACGATTTTAGACCTTGCGTGTACCTAAATCTCTACTCGGTCATTCTTAATTCAAGACAAGAAAGGTTTGGGCATCTAATTACCTACCGCTCCCAATTGTTAGGTAGGTAGTTGGGTAAGTGCCTGTCCTGAAAGTAGACAAGGTAGACAATGTGTGCAACGCAACGTCTTCATTCTTCCACGCGCGCGTGCCACAGGTTGGTAGGTACCGTATTTTAGGTATCATTGACGCGGGTCAGTCAGGTGTCTGAGCGTGGCGTTGGCGTCCAGCCAGTGAGGGCGTGGCACCTTGCATCGAATCGAATCACGGTATAGATCGCTCACTAGTCCGGTGGGTGGACGGGAATACCTGGACGGTAGATGGGACGGGAGAAGAGATGGCTGGTACGTTGTGGCCAGTACCAAGAGTTACGTGGTAGTTGTTCAAGACGTAGGTAATTCGAGTATCTACGTACCTTGGCTGCTTTTCAAGGTGCTTAGGAACTTTGAGGAACCTAGTAACTGTCGCAGATGAGCTGGGTGGCGTATGTTTTTGTTGTTGTTCTTTTCCCCGGTTGTCGCCTCATTACGTCTGGACTTCTGGGTTGAACCGCGTATTTGGAAACGGAGTACCCAGGTCTAGATCTACCTACCATAGTAAACGAGCTGGCAAGCTGTCTACAGATGATTGGCGTTCGGGTCGTTGAAGCAGCACTGACATGGCTCGGTCCTTTTTATGCAAGGCGCCTGGCTGGACTGGAGCTTGATTGTTATATGTACTACAAGGTGATTTTCTTCCCTGAAATTGATCGACACTGGCAGTTGATTGGCGGGGCAAAGGGAACAAAAGCGAGCTTCATGCACGAGGGACAGAAAGATGGAACTGACAATATGGTGATGGCTGCAAATACAACACGACACGGATAAACCTCCAGTTTGTGCAGCAAAGACGCAGCAGGTCCCATGCGAGTGAGGCACGAATCTCCAGCCTAGGCTCTAAACTAGATCTAGAGTCAGTCGCCTTTGTACCCAAATAAGGTAATCTCCAGATTGGCCTAGGTTACCAGCTGCCACGTAGTACGGTACAAGCAAGATCCTCAGCAAAGAGCCGGGACTCCACAGTTCCATCCGATCGATGCCTGAGCAGCTTATTAGCAAGCAATCAATCAATCGACCTGGTTTGCCTCACATACTACCAAACGGAATATCAAATTCAAGGTCAGACGGGATTTTCAACTGCCACAACAAAGCACTATCGCATACCGTACACACCTCCAATATTGCAGGACAAAGAAAAAAAAAAAAGAATGCATACATGCTGCGAGTTTAATGGCCGCTAGCGGGGGCATTGGGAAAGCGCCAACACCTTTTTTTTTTTTTTTTTTCAAGTCTTCCCTTTTTCTTCTTAATTTCTCCCTGCATCTGCGAAGATGTCGGCAGCAATTTTCCTTCAGCGCAAAATCGATTGGACAAGTTCTTATGGCAACTCAACACAATTTACATCCTTTGCAAGCCATCCGGGGTTTGAACTTTGCAAAGAAAGAAGCGCATGTCGCTTGCGGTGCACTGTCCCCAGAATGTCTTGCCCATGAGTATCTCTAACTCAGCCACAAACACACAGTTTAACCTCGAGCAAATAGCAGGCCTGCGATATTGGTTAGGTCTCGTTCTGGATCTCCTAAAATCAAGAAGTCTGGGCAAAAGCCGAGTGAAGATCGTTGAACATCTTCTCGCACAGCTGCCGGGGGATAATGCCCTCCTCCGCCTGCCTCCCTTTGCTCACCAGACCACATGGTTTGATTGGCTTTGGGCCGCCCTACACGATTAATATTCCGACCCTTTCCTGTCTGTCTGCCAGTGGAAAGGCACCGATCAAGTCCTGTAGGGGCTGTATGGTAGGTAGACGGGGTCAAAATTGAGACATGCAGGGCTATAATGGCGCTGTGTGCATGTCTTACATCATTCACTTCTCCGCGCTACGTTTAGCGCCCCAGTTGCCCAGGCAGGCTAGGCTTCACTGACAGCTGGGTGGCACCATTCTCTTAAGGTTGATTAATTCTCTTCCCACGAAATCGCTGCCTGTGCTGATGCGGAAGGGCCTATCGCCCAGCCGGGATGCCGGCCTGCTGCCACTCAAATCGACTATGGAGCCTACGATCGGTCTCATTCCTCGAGAGCAAGCAGAAGATGGAAGACGTGAAGAGTTGTAGACTCCCAACTCACATCTTGCGCAATTTCACAGAGAATCTACAGAGGGTTGCTAATTTGTGCCTATCTTACTCAACATCAAACATTTATTTCCATGCTACATCTCCCATCTCCACGTAGCAGGGAATCCATCTTTTTTTTTTTTTCATGATACCCCATGCTTCGGCTGGGTTACATCTCAATACGACAGCTGGATGCAAGTGCCCATCGGTTCTTGCTCTGCGGATTGTCACAATTGACTTGTCGCCATTTAATCTCAACTTTCCATCATGCAATCTCTTTAATCACATACGTTGGGAGCCAAAGAAGAGCTTACTTTAAAATGTCAGTAGCCCTTGAATATGCGCCTTCACTGGGTTATGCATTTCTTAGCCTAGAAGGCATTTTGGCCTCATCTGAAGTGGTCAAATCATCTGTTCTAATACACTTGACAAATCTCTCATCACTGCCTGTTGGGTCTTTTTTTTTTTTTTTTTTTTTTTTTTTTTTTTTTTTTGTCAAAACTATATATACTACCCTCTTCTTTGTGCAGAATAATCTTTCCTATTGGTCGCTGAAACGTTTTCGAATCGCCCCTTTTTTTACTGCCGTGTTATTTAGCACAAAGGATCTGATGATGAACACTCACCATTCACGCAATTTCCCAATCCATGCCTACCTGTCTGGTAACTCTCTGTAAAGACATATGGGCTGACGATTAAGAGGACAAAGAAGTTTTATTGGCTTCAGGCTTAGTCTATATGACTTTCTTGTTCCTTCTTTATGATCTCACACGTGGGCAAGTAATATTTCCGGAGTGCCTTTGTCGATTACTAGATCAAAGACCATCCCCTACAAAAACAAGATGCCACTTGCACCCAAGACTCTTGTCCACCATGTCTCTATTTCAACATTTATTCTTTTCTAAGTTTGTCCTTGTCTTCTTTCCCCGTTTCCGTACACACCGATTGTGGTATCTTCTTTCACAGCTTTGATATACTTCAACAGGACCCCTGCCAATCCCCTCCCCTTGCTGTAACAATATTCCGTCACCGTCACTCATTGAACCATACGGTTTATATATATGCATTTACTCGATTAGAAATTTCCTTTAGAAAAAAAAGAAGACCGCTACCTCAACAATACTTCTTTTCAACCCCGTAGCTTAACGCTACTATTACAATTTGTCTTCAAATCTACAACCACGATAATCTAGCGAACTTTGACATCTTCAGAAAGGCTCGGCGGTCTCTGTTCCAGCGCAGCACCTCTTCGTCTCCCATCCCGGAGCATTTACCGGCACCAGCATCGACGCAATCATCCGTGATGCCCACACTCACCATTCGACCCGCCCGGCCTCCTCCCACGCCCTCACCGTGGGTTTGGAAGTGCCACAGCTGCCATAGCACGTACCGCCTGGGGACCACCCGCCGGTGCCTTGAGTGCGGACACGTGATGTGCTTCTCCGCCGGCGAGATCATCTCGAGGTCGCGCGAGAGCCCTACAAAGGCAGGACGCCGCGCCAACAAGCGTCGGCGGGCCGGTGGGCCGTGCCGCTCCGAGTTTGATTACCCCGGCTGGGCCGCCTGGGGCGAGTGGAAACGCGGGCGCCTGACTGCCGATGTCAAGGATGCCGCCTTTGTCGACCGATCCTACAGCTGTGCAGACTATTGCGACTACCCGTCAGAGTGCCACCATACCCGACACAGGATTGCGCGAGAGCGGTTCGAGGCCGAGGCCGAGGCGGCGCTCTACAGGTCAGAGAAGAAAAAGAGCGAACTCGGAGGCATCACCGTGACAAACACCATAACTCAGTCCTTCAGCTCCACCACGGAAAAGACGAAGTCGGGCTTCTCGTCGTCGGTATCATGTGAGGATGACCCGCCCGCCAGCTTGTTTGAAGTTGGCGAGTACGACTCGGATAGCGACAACGGCTCAGACAGTGATGACAGCTCAGGCAGTGACGAGGCCGATGAGATACTCTCTAACTTCATCATTGAGCCATGTCACGAAAAGACAGTCTTTGATGACGATAAGTGCGAGGACGATGCTAACTCGGGCTTGATCATCCTTGGTGCCATCCCCGAGCAACTAACAAAGGATGAAACCAAAGCCCCAGGAAAGGAAGGGCTAGTCATCGAGCTTCGTGGCCATCATAAAACGGCCCAACTTGGGGACAACGACGACGACGACGACGACGAGGTCGAAGACGGGAATTTTCTGAAACTAGAACAGCAGCGCCGCAGCTTCTCAAAGATTGCACAGCTGACGGGCCTCGAATCGTTTATGCCGCCCAACAACGCCTCCTCGATCTCACCCTCAACAACCATGCATTCATGCTCGTCCGACGCAGTCAGTACTCGCGCTCTCTCCTACCCCCTCCCCTCTCTGCGACCTGAAGGTTCTGACCATATCTCAGATCGGTCCTTGTCGATCCCGCCGTCCGTCGGTCTTGAGTCTCCTTTGGGGATAACGGAGGACTCTGTGACTGCGTGGTGGGTAGAGTTCGGCCGATGATAGGTGATCCGCCGGGAAGGGCAGTATGAGACAAGCAGTTGGCTGTCTCGCAGTCAAGTAAGCTGTCTGGTACTTGCTTCCTGGCTTACAAAATGGAGCCGGCGCATCCAGTTTCAGTAATAAGCATGGCTGGTGATAAAGGCAAAAATGTTTCAAGATGTATGATTACAGGTATACATAATAGGAGTAAGATGTAGATACAGCAAGCGGGCTACGCTGAGAGAGAATGTAAAGTAAAGAATCAATTATTATAGACGCTTTGTTTGACCCAATGCTGTTGTCTTCTTACTGAAGCTCTTGGTCAAACCACGCTTCCAGGCAACAAGGGAGGTGTCTTTAATCTATGTCTCCAACTTGAAATTTGCCTTTGGTCATGTTGGTCATTGAAACAGGGCCCATTCCGGTTCTTTAGGTGCTCATCATCGCTTTTTGATTGGTCAGATCCTCTTCGTCTAGCCTGCGTGCCCTTCTCGAGGTCCCTTTCATACTCGAGTTTCATCCTCCCGATCAGTACCCTGCTGTAGATGACAAACAGGACGCTGCACACCAAGAACACCGCGCCCTCAAAACAAACGACAGATATCGCGGTAGGAGTCCAGACCTGAGTCTGCGAAGCACCGTGGATCTGGGCGGCGTACATGGCGGAGCCCGAGGCCACAAGTCCAGCGAGGCCGTTGAGCGCCCCAGGCAGGAAGATGCGGTTCAGCAGCCACACGTAGTTATTGCGCCAGCGCACGCCCAGGACAGCCATGCCAAGTATGCCGAGGACCACGAGCGCGGCGGCGAGGCCGATGAAGCAATACTGTTGCAGGACCGCCGGTTCGAGTGGTGGCCACGAGAATGTGGCGGGGAACACAACAAAACCTGCGAGGAGGACCCAGGTGAACAAAGAGGCTAGAATGTTGTGCATCCGTGGGATCTTGTCAATGCTCTTGAGCATGGCTATGTAGCGCGGCCGGGCCCCGGGAGTGGCGGTGCTGGAACGCTCAGTCGAGCCCCGCTGGGACTGACACGGCCTCTGGGTGACAGAAGAGGGGACGGCTATTCGAGGTGCATCCAAAAAGACCTGATGAGAATGGTTTGCCAGAAATGCCGAACCTGGTTGCATTACCACAGGTCCGCGAGAAGGCCACGTTGGGGCCTGTGACTCCGTTGTGCCATAGCGTCCAGAAGACTCCTGTTCTGAGACATAGCTATGCCGAATATGGTCTTGGCAAGTCGATAGTGCCGTCGGGTTTGAAGAGGAGTCGCTCCAGGAGCGTTTGTGTGCTTGATGTCCAACTCTGGATGTCCGAGTCGATGCTAATCGGTGAGTTGATCTTTTCTGCACAGTTCGCCTCTGCAGGCTGCTTGTCCGATGTGGTGACCACATGACTGGTGAAAGGTCCGAATAATTTTCTGACACAAGCGGCCCGTTTCCAGGGTATGTATCTCTGCCAGCCCTACTCCTAAAACTCATGGGGTCTGGATAATCAATGACCGCGCGAGAGTCTGGTGATACTACTTTAGTCGTCAAAGGCGCCGGTCCCTCTGCCCTCACAAATGTCACCGAGTGCCGCGGGACGGTGGCCGTGAGGCACAATCCACCATCTGTTTGAGAAGCTCGCTGCGGAGGTTTTTTCTTCAAGGGCACGTCGGGTACGCGAGGGAACAAGGAGTATGTAGTTAGTTTTCCTGACGCCACAGGAGAGCTGTTCGTATTTGTGAGACTTTCCACAGACACCTTTCTTTTAGAAAGCCCTACCATGTCTGAAATAGAAATCATCGGCAGCATCCCGAGAGACTCTCTGCCTAGCGAGTAGTCAGTTGTGGTGCTTGAAAGGTCGATACCCAGATGTTGCATGCTACTGTGCGACTTGGTTGACAGGTGCTTCTTCTTCTCAGTAGGTTCATCTAACGAAGAAGCCGAGGTGGCTGTAGGAGGAGGCCCAGTTCCCTCACTCCCGAAGAATGGCAGTGGTTTCATGTTGGTTGGATAGTCGGTTGAGATATTCATGATACGCCCGTCATGGACATATTAGCTTAGGGATGAAAATGCAGTCAAAGAAACGCTCGCTACTCAAGACCGAACGATACATTTTTTGAAACAAAAGCCACAAGGCAGGTTGTACAGCGACAGGGAAACGATAAAAAAAAGTTTATGCAAAATGGGCTGCGCTGCTGGGTGGCAGAAGACATGAATGGGCTAAATCAAGGTTCTCGCGGAAAACTTGGGGAAGATACCAGAAGGCAGTAACTCTCGCTCGCATCGAGGTAGATGAAGAGTTTACCTATGTATTCACGTATCAGGGGCAGAAATATTGGAAATGTCGACTGAAGACCTGGTTCATACGGCAGGCGGTCAAGACACGGGGTTGGCCAAAGCTAAACAAATTACAGGTGTGATGATGCCCTTCTCGTCTCTTTGCTTAGCGACACGGCCATTCAAGATTGACGACAACTTCCACTTACATGTGAAATATCCTTTGAGTTTCTCCAGCCTCGTTGCTTGCTGGTCGTACTGTATACACCCTTCCTACGCGGTCTGGTAACCTGATATTCCCACCATGGTCCCCAACAGTAGTCGGCGAGGCCCTTATCAGGATTTGGCCCGGGAGGGTCTGATGTTAGTTATTTGGATATCTTCTACATACTGGGGCTTACTACACCACGACAAAATGGCGGGCCAAAATGAACATCTGAGCCAACTAGGGTTGTGGATTCTACTTTCCTACCAGCTTGATTAGCGGGGTGCTGAATGCAGGCCATGTGGGTATACATGATTGTACTTTCACAAGATTGACCATGTAAAGGTGAGGCGTAACACAAAGGTGTCATGGGCTTTCCAAGACTTGGCTGGAAGACTTCAGGCCTTTAATGTATGTAGTTAAGGTGAGCTAGTAAGGAAGACCAAACCGTAAATTCTGAGTAGGAACATGAATTTGGCAATGCTCCAGTGATCGCTTTGGTTTTTCTTTCTTTCTTTTCTTTTCTTTGTGAAGAGAAGAAGACTGCTAGCCGCGTTGATTGTTATAGAGGATTCATCGGAGCACAGACTTTGTGGAAATTGTTCGACGGAGGGGCTGCAGACAAACCATGATCAAAGGATTGCAGACTCGTATTGAAACTAAAACCAAAGCATCTTAAGAAGCTTTTTGTATTGTGGTTGATACGCCTCCAGGACTAGCTAAGTGTAAGGTATAGGAAGGTAGGTACAGTACGTGTGCAATATGCAAGGTAGGTATCATGTAATAGTAGGTAGGTCTACAGCAGGTCATTACAGGTCGCGACTACCTTTTTTTTTTTTTTTTTTTTTTTTTTTTTTTCCTCACCCAACAGAATTAAACACGCCGACCCATGCCAAGTCGCGCCTGCAGGCAATGGACTTGGAAGCAGGTGCTAGAGCGGGCCATGGATATCCCTGGAGCGGGGTCTAGCCAATCAGTAGTCTCGCCTTGTGCAGCGACAGGGATACGCCGTCGAAAATTGGGACGTGGGCTAAACTTTTTCTGGGCCGGTGTACCCCATTATTGGAGAAGGCTTGACTGCCGCCCTTGGATCTATGCGAATGAATCTTGGATCTCTGCCCATCCAACACGACAAGGCTGTTGTCGACGGGCTCCGAGGAAAGCAGCACCTGCAAAACGCGCCACCGAAACCCCGACCGCGCCTCTCATGGCGAAGGAGCTGTCTAACTTTGTTTGACCAGCGATGACTTCGCCCGTAAATGAGCCCGAGGGCCCAAGTCGCCCAAAATCGCCGCGTCCAGACCCCCACGCTCCCGACGAGCCTGCTCCTCCGCCAGTCGCGATGGATTCGAATACGACACCTGCGGCGGAGGTCAAACCCGAATCCCAGGATCAGACTGGAGGTCCGAAAGACGAGGCAGAACCAGACCACGATGCTGCCGCCGCCACCGCAAACCCGGAACCGTCAGTCGCGATGGGCTCTACCGCATCCGAGCCGCCGGCTGAAGGTAGACCGCAGACTCCAAAACCCGATCCCGCTGCTCCATCAAAAAGCCTGGATACCTCAGCTCTACCGCAAACGCCTGCTGAGAACGCATCCCAATTGCCGGCACCTCAGCCGGGCACCGCAACAAGCCAGTATCAGACTGTGGCGGACCTTCAACCATTCCAAGCGAACCTTCTCGCCGCTATCTCCCAGGGCGAACAGGCGCTAACCGCAGGCATGACAACGCCTATGGTCGGTCTAAATGGAGCGGGTAACATGGGACAGACCTTCATCGACTGGGACCTCGCGGCGAAGAATCCCGACGCCATGACAAGCACAATGATTGCTTTTCACCAGATCATCATGTCGTCGGTGACGACAGCATCACCTGCGCAGCTTCTCATGGCTATGAAAAATGACGGAAACCAACAGTCCTTGAACCGAGCTGCGAATATGCAGCCGACTATCAATCCCTCGAATGTCATCTTGCCCATCCAGCAAAACGGGGGCGCAAATTCCCTGGCTGTCAACAACAGCGGCCAGATGGATGGGGCTCAGATTACTCCGTCCAAGGGACTCGAGTCCTTTGCTCGCATAGAGTTTGCCGACAGTATCTTCCAGGTGACTACGTACGAAGTCGTGATTGGTCGCGACTATAAAGCCATGGTTGAGCAGAAGAAAGCAGAAGACCGAAGGGCTGCACATCGAGAGAGGGTTCTGCAGGCCCAACGAGAAGGCTTGCCGGAGCCTGAAATGGAGCCAGAGGAACTGTTCCAGGCACGGGAGAAATATAGCAAGTCGTACGTGTCCGAGGAAGGTGGCATGCTTGGTCCAGCATCGTCTGAGTCGGATAACCCAGACAAACCCCCGCGCAAACGACGGAAGAGAGCACGGGCAACAGACAAACGAGGGCAGTCTCCATTGAATAATGGCACTCGAGGCAACTCCCCAGCGAACGGACGTCTATTAGGTTTATTACCTGACAGGCAATACGTGGAACATACACCAGGCGCCGCCAAGGTTGACTTGGAAAAGCTCAAACCATCGCCTCATCAGCGAGCCGACGTCCGCATACATTCTCCCAGGTACTCGGGGACAAGGTCAATATCCCGAGAGCACCTCAAGATTCTGTTTAATCCAGACAAACAAGTCTTCGAAGCGACCTGCCTTGGGAGGAACGGTTTCTTTTATGACGATGTCTTCCATACCGAAATGACGACCGTGGTACTCCGCAGCGGTTGCATGCTTCAAATCAGTGATGTCGAGTTCCAGTTCTTCATCAACGGAGTCAAGGATGGCGAGACAGGCGCAGAAGACTACCCTGAAGAGCAACCCTTACGCCCGCATTCGGAGGGTGGCAAGGAGATGAGCTTTGAGTTCGAGAGTGCTCATGGCGGTGACGCACGCAGCACTACAAGCGAATCGGGAGATGAAGAGGCTCAAGCGCAGGCGGCTGAACCGGATAGCGATGACGAGCCTCTATCCGATCTCGATGAGATGGATCTTGACGACGCGGGTGAGGACGACCCTGCTGCGGACGTTCCTATGCCCACCGTTGAGGATGACGATACAGGTGGCTCAGCCTCAGCCAAGACGCAGCTTCCTTTGCCAGATTCATCAGATATCCCAAAGAAGAGAGGCCCTGGCAGGCCTCCCAAGAACGGCATAAGATCCAAGAGGGAGGAGAGGCTGCTGAGGAAAGCAGCTCTGGAGGAAGCCAAGAAAAACGCCCCACCACCCGTCCCAGGAGATCCTCCGATCAAGAGAAAAGTTGGCAGGCCTAGGAAAAATCCCCTTCCAGAAGGGGCCGAGGACAGGCCGGAGAAGCGCAAGTACAAGCCGCGGAAGCCAAAGAATGAAGACGGTGAGGCGTCGGATGGCGAGAAGGCTGCCAGAGAGAAGAGGAAAGAGAAGCACAAGACCCCACCGCTCGAGCTCAAGCGGGAGGACTACACCGAGGAGCAGCTGCAGAAGCCCAACAAGAACTACAGTGTTCTGATTGACGAGGTTCTCATGGAGGCGCCACCCGAAGGGTTCACTTTGAAGCAGGTGTACAAGCGCATCCAGATGAAGTACCCTTGGTATTACTTTGAGGTGGATACCAAGGGCTGGGAGAGTAGCGTGAGGCATAACTTGATTGGGAACGAGGCATTCTACAAGGATGATCATATGTGGAAGCGTGTTCCTGGCGTGGAATTGGACGCTGGCAGGAAACGCAAAGCGGGCTCACCGGATCAAAAGATGGCCGCTCCTCCCAACATGGGGGGTGCAACACAATGGACGTCACAAATCCCTCAACAACCACAATACCACGTGGCTCAGGGGTATTCGCTTGGACCATCGCCTACCCCTGGTATGCAGATGGGCCACGGCTTGCCTCAAACGGCTCAGGCTCCAAAGCAGCCACTGCCACCACATCAGCCCGCAGGAGTCGTCAATCAGCATCCTATGCCACAGGCCAGCTACCAGGCCCCTTCGGCATATCCACAAGCCCCTACTCCAGCTCCAACACAGTTACCGGGCTACATGCAAGGTAATACTACGCGACAACCACAGTCTGGGCCGCAGCAACCACCCTACAACCCTGCATTTACCAATAAACAGCAGTCATCATACGCGCCAGCACCTTCGAATCAAGCTGCACCCGCTACAATGAGTACACCACAGCAACAAGCACATGCACAACACCAGGCACCTCAACAACCGAGACCACAACCCGTCAACTACAATCAAAACCAAATGCAAGGGGCCCGAGGAGCTCACCCAGGTGCGATGGGGTCAATGCATCAGAATTCCGGTGCTCAGCTGGGCGCCAACAGGGCAACGATGGCAGCTCCTCCGGCTGCCGTGTTGCCTCCACTCAAACCTGCCATCGATCCAGATGTGGCCAACTTCCTCAAGAATTTCCGCATTCAAGTGATCAACCAGCTTGAGAAGAAGGTGCCACAGGCGGCGGAGCTGGTAGCCATGTCGGTCATCAACCGTGGCCTAGGGTTCTCTACCGTTTCGATTGCGCCTGCCAGTGTGGCCACAGTCGAAAAGGTCATTATGACGGTGTTTGACACTGCGAGACAGAAATACCCAATCCTCGCGGACCCCAAACTCATTGAGAAACTGACATCATTCAAGAAGTTGGGGATCGACACGCTCAAGGGAAAGCTGGGAGAGGAGAGGTCGGAAGCGCTGGTTCTCTCAGCAATCAACCGCGTGCTGGGTCTGTGTGATGCAAGCTTCATGCAGCCTGCAAACGACACACAGAAACAAGAGATTGAGCAGGCAGAGGGGCTACTTATCAAGCTGGCCAAGAACATTGTACTTGAGTTCCAGAAAGAGGTCGCGGCTGCATCGGTCGGCGTCGTAGCTGGCAACGGCAGGTAGTGCGGATTGGAATGCCTCTCGGCTTCGGCCAAGGTTGCTTGCCTTTCCCGATAAGACTGGCATGTGTAATAAATTGCCAAACAATAAGACGGCGATCTGCTGGCTTACAAGGATACAGAGTTGCTGTCCATGTCCAAGCACAAACGGAGATCAAAAGAAATGGCCACCTTGCCGCTTGGAACTGTTTGCTTTGGACGGTAGGGGATGTTTTTAAATTCAAGCGTCAGGGGGGGATTCATGGCGACGGCGTACATGGAGTTAATTGTTATTGTTATTATTCTGGCGCGTGACTAGGTTATTGGGGGAAAACAAAAGAAAGCATTTGCATCGTAAATACCCGGAAGTGATTTGCCGCTCTTGCGACAGAGGGCGGGTTAGATAAAATAAAAAAAAAGGGAATGAATATTTTGAAAGAATGCTGGATTCGATGGAGTGGTTGTTTTCTGTGTCTCTGAAAGTGTTAAAAATCAACCGGAGAGGGAGCGAATGGATGAGTGATGCTAGTCAGCTAACAAATGGATGCCCGTCCGTCTCAAGTGACCACGATGCACAATCACGGATGAAAACATGGTCAAACAGACATTCTCACAGGACAAAGAGCGCACATCACAAACAGGACCGGCGGGAATAATTGAAGGATTTGAAGAGACGATGCGTATTTACAGTCTTGGAGGTGAAATACAGATGGACAAGAAGGAGGAAGAAAGAAAAATCACAGCTTCGCCTTGTCGGCCACGGTGCCGACCTTGAGCTTCTCGGCGTACTTGTCCAGCACGTGCTTGCTGTGGTACTTCCAAAAGGCCTTGGTCGCGTCCTTTCCAGCCATGCGCTTCAGGATCTTGGGGCCACCGGGGTGCTCGTCGATGAAGTCTTGTTTATTGGTTAGTATAGATTTTGAAAAGAGACTGGCAAAAACAGACAATGGGGGATAAGAAAAAAAAAAAAAAAAAGGGGGAAGCACCCACTTGTGATGTCGTAGACGCCGTCGTCGACAATGATGTAGATGCCGTTCTTCTCGTCCTTGTGCTGGGCTACATCGGCGGGGGTGAAGGTCTTGGACATGATGGGCGGTTTGTTGGGTTTGTGTTGATTGGAAGTTTGATAAAAAAAAAAAGAATGTATGCTGAGATTATATGCTATTATGCTAGAATAAAAGAAATCCGAGCAATGGAGTATTCTAGATGTTTTGTATATATATATCTATACTTTTATTTTTTTTTTTTTTGGTTGGTTTGATGAAAGGTATGGTATGGTTATAAGTTCCAAACGTTGGAGAAAAGTTGCTGGGTAATTGGAGAGACGTGATTTGTACAGAGGATCAAAGCGGCGCGCAGTTTGGCGGCTTCGGTTCTTTTCCCCAGACAATGACGGTGTGGACCGAAACAAAACCCAAATGGACCTCGGCACCCAGGCTTGCAACCGGGGCAATTCATTGCCTATTAGCCATGACAGGGATGCCCAAGGGGGTAAACAAGACAGGAGGACAGAGCAGAAGGTCATGTGGGTCCCCAAGGCCGAAGGTGGAAAAGCATGTGTGTGTTCACGTGATGATTTCGTCTTGTCCTGAGCTGCTTTTGGTCTCACGTGGGAAAGATCAACTGGGGTGATTTCACTGAATTGGTCAAGGTTGGTTGGTTGGTTGTTTGTTTGTTTTGAGTCGACATTTGAGCCAAAGTTGAGCCGAACTGGGTTTTGATTTTTGATGACGATTTGAACAAGATCACATTGCCACTTTCAATTCTACAGCATTCTAAAGATGGAATCTGATCAAAAAAATTACTTTGCATCAGGTCTGGATCAAGTACTGACAATCAATCAGCCAGTCCACATCAAAGTCAGTCACTCATGGTTCAGTGTGATGGCAATGCTCGAGTAAAGAAAAGAAACGAACCCATCAAGGGCGTGATATTCACCAAAAAAAATCGCACATGATGCTAAGTACAAATTAATCGTGAATGCCTCATCTTCCATCACTACCACCACCATGTCCCCTTCACCGATTTGCGAAGATCGCTCGCGTTCCAAGGTTGCCGAGGAATTTATTTGGCGGCACCAGCGGGCTTGGGGTTGAGGAGCTGGCCGGCAGCCTGGCTGATGGGGTTGGCGGTGTTGGGCTGGCCCTTGCCGTTGTTCAGGCCGGCGACGGCGCCAACCTGAGCCAGAGCGCCGTTGATGTTGGGAGCACCACCGGCAGCGGGGGCGGCGGCGGGCTGGGCGCCGGAGGTGCCGAGGAGCGCACCGGTGGCG
Source organism: Pyricularia pennisetigena (assembly GCF_004337985.1). Taxonomy (NCBI): domain Eukaryota; kingdom Fungi; phylum Ascomycota; class Sordariomycetes; order Magnaporthales; family Pyriculariaceae; genus Pyricularia; species Pyricularia pennisetigena. Next base: position 4,823,416 of record NC_043742.1, read on the forward strand.
CTGGTGAGCGGGTTGGTGGCGGCCTTGTTGTTCTCGCCAGCAGAAGCAGCAGGGGCGGGGGCCGGGGTGGCCTTGGGGGCGCCAGACTGCTTGGGGGCGGCGGGGGTGGCGGGCGAAGGCGAGGCACCGGCGGCGGGAGGGGCGGCGCCGGCAGCGGGGGGTGCCTGCAGGGCCTTGATGCCGTCGTCGATCTGGGCGGTGACCTGGTCGACGGCCTGCTGGGCGATGCTCTGTCCGATGGCGGGGATCTTGGAGACGATGGCCTTGCCGAGGGCGGTCGAGTCGGTCTTCTGGGTCTGGAGGGTCTGGACGGCAATCTTGGTGAAGCCGAGCTGGTCGAGAGTGTCCTTCTTGCCCTTGAGGGCGTCGATGGTGTCCTTGACGGCCGTGGTCAAGCCGCCCGACGACTGCTGCAGGGTCAGGGCATCCTGGAGCGAGAGCTCCTGGCTGGCGTTGATGTCGGTGGTAGCCTGCTTGATGACCTTGGAGAGGTCGTCAGAGGCCGACAGGACCGGGGGCCCGCTCTGCGGGTCGGTCGTGATGCCCTTGACGGCGGTGGTGAGCTTGCCGAGACTAGTCTCGATGGTCTTGAGCGCGCCTTGGATGGACGCCAGGTCCCTCTTGACAACGGCGGGGGCTGCAAGACCAGTGGCCAGGAGCAGGGAGTTGAGGATGACGGTTGAGGCGCGCATATTGAAAATGTGGAGAGAGAATAAGAAGGGAACGAGCCAAAAAAAAAAAAAAAGTTATAAAGAATGTGAAGGTTGAGAGAAGGGTATTTGTTTATTGTCTGAAGAAAAATGAAGAAATAAATGAAGGTCTGGAGCTGTTTTGTGTGTGTTGCGTGCTTATTGCTAACCGACCAGCGGAATCTTCACGAAAGAGCTCTTTAGAGTCTAGAGGAGTCTAGGAAATGCAGATGATTTGATGGCTTGATGATTCTCTTCCATTTTCGACTTGGAGCGAGAGATGGCATGGTATTTTATACACGGGGGCGTTTGACATTGTCACATACAAAATGCTCACACACATTCACACACACACACACAACGAAAAAGAGGCTCTGTCTACGGACCGTGAGTCCATCCCGGGGCACGTCCCTCCGGATCGTCTGTTGATTTGATCTCGGAGCTCAGGGCACGTTCGATTGCTTTGGTGCACTCTGATGCTGCACCAACATGTCCACGAGCATGCACTCTGGGGCGATATTGCTTGTTTCTACCTCTGGCATGTTTCCAGGCGGCCTTTCCTTTAACCCATGTACAGCTAGCTAGGGACATGATTCCGCTGTCAGATCACCATAGTCGGACGCATGTTTTTCTAGAAGCTGAGGTGAAACGCACGATGGCCATGAGCCCGGTCATGGGTCTAAGGAGAGTAGAGAGGCGTCTGTGCTTGGGCAGAAGGTAGAAAAAAAAAGTGGTTGATATGCCAACAAGTGAGGTGAGCATGTAGAGGACGTGGCTCACAGAGAGAAGGAAAAAAAAAAAAAAAAAACAAGAGTGGCCGTGAGCTTTGTCCTAGGAGCTCCGTCCGGATCTGACGAACATGATTGGAATTCCCCAGGTCCAATCGCGAGGTTGGAAAGGCCATTCCTTCATTGATTGAATTAACCAACATTTTCAGACGCCAGCCTCACTGCAGGCAGGGTCGTCGTGTATGCGGGAGGAACCGAACTATATTTCCTCTCGTCTTTTTACATTCTGTATGTTCTCGCCTTTGTTTTCGGCAAATCTCAGCCTCGGAATACGCATCTTTCTGTACAGTATACTATTTTTCTTTTCTACTATCAGCCGCGGCCAACCTAATATTAGCATCTCCAACAAGCACCTGGCAGGCAGTACGCTCGGGCATCCTTTAAGAAAAACCAACAAACTATTGGGGTTCCAAATTGGCATGCGGCAGTCTTTTGATCTCATCTTCATTTTGACATTCGACGGAATAGAGCTTAACTCAAGTGTCCTATCTCGCGCGGCTCCTCCCCCGTTGTCACCCGCGCGGTCAACAAAGGGACGGGCCTAGGCTCCTGGACGAGCCGAAGTCTTTAGCGTGTCATTAGCCTGTCTTGCCACTTCTTTTCCGCCGGCCTGTGCGATGAGCTTTTTTTTCTGTCTGTCTGTGCGCGTTGCAGACCGTGTACCCATGTTGACGACGGACATATTTCGGCGGCTAGCTTCTAAACATGGGGGGCATTCTGAAGAAACGTGAAACTTTGGACCAGGAGAACAAGCAATTGGGTTGGCGTCATTTGGTTTGGGGGTCACAACCTCGGCATGGTTCATCGACCAAGCGGCGAAATGACAAGGGGGTCATAATTTTACTGTTGCTTCCTCGCCAAGTGTATTACTGATACCTACTTGGATAACCACCCAAGTCAACACTAAACATACCTTGAAATGATACTGCTATTACTACAGTCACCGGCAGCTAACATCTCTTTCCTGGAATTCGCCAAGATGCGCGGCTGCCGCGCATGTTTGTTCGTATACATAAACACGGCCCTTGTTAGTAGAAACAAAGCCATCATTATATTATGCAGAGGAATGCATTCAAAAAAAAAAAAAAAAAAAAAAAAAAAAAAACCTTGAGCCAAGGTGACATGCAGGCATTGGGGCAATGGCCAGCCACGTAGTAGCCTTTTCAGTATAAGACACGTCGTGCATACTCCGCGCTGGGGCCTTGTGCCAAACCTGCACGCTCCTCCACCCATCAAGGACGCGGTCTGATACTAACCCGATGTTGGCCATCCTATTTTTTTATCTGTATCTTTTTGCGTACATGATAACCCCAGAAAAGAAACCAGATAAAAACAAAAAAAAGTTCTGACGAGCAAAAGAAAACAATAATATCAGACTGTGGACTCATATTTTGCCACTCGCCCCCATCGTCACTGCCACATCACCACAAAAGATGCCCCAGCAGCGGCCAGGTTCATCGTGAATCTGTACCTCGCCCAGGCGCTCACTCCACTCGGACTTGAGCTCGCCCGTGTGCTCGTGGTACGGCTCAGCGTGTTCGATCCACTCGGTCCACAAGCCCACCACCCGCTCGGCCTCTGGCGGGCTGACCTCGAACCACTCCCGGTGAGCCCGACCGCAGCCGGGGCAACCGGGCGACTCCCTGCGGCGCCGGCCTCGGAGCTGCGCGTGACAGAGCCGCTCCACGCGCAGCGGATACCGCGTGAACGAGCTCCAGACCGCCGAGGGCTCGTACCGGCACGCGCTCGCGATCCTCTGCATCCGCTCGGGGACCGACCGCGTCGTCATCCCGATCTTGACGTGGCCCGTCGGCGGACTCACGGCTTCGCTGTGCGGCAGGCTGAATACGTACACATAGCCTCCGCCCGCCGCTGCGGCCCTCAGCTCGTCTGACGACAAGGGCTTGCACATGATTGCCCGCGTCTCCCTGTTGGTTGTTTCGTGGGTCAAGTCGGTCCCGTGCCAGAAAGGAGAAAATATGTGCGGCGTAGGTCGCTGTAGCCTCGCTGTTTCTTCTTCTTCTTCTTCTTCTTCTTCTTCTTCTCCTTGCGTATACTCTTGAAGGGACCCTGCTCTCGTGGGATTGGGCAATCCCACGCCTCTGATCTGAACTGGGTCGCCACAACCCCTGGTGCATGCCTCTGGCGTGACTTCTATACCGTCGTTCAATACTGGTCCATCTATTCGCTCGCCCGGTCGGTGCAGGTCCCAAGTACCCTTCGTGGCTCCGTCCTTGAAACTTACCTTCCGCTTCCACCTTATCGTCCGGCCTACCCCTTGACTGGCTGTCTCGGCCCTCTCAAATCCGGTAGCCAAAAGCCCTAGAAGTGTTCCCTCAAGCGGCACACATTCTCCGCCTCTACCTGGCACCATATCCTTTATCCGTCTATTATGAGCTTTAAGTAGAATACTCAAGGACCGAAAGAAAGACCCGGTAGTTTTTATTTATTTCTTCCTCTAATACGCGTGGTAGCATTCGTGGCAGAGATCCCACAGGAAGGTTTCCCCCCCCCTTCTTATGTAGTACTTTATTCGCTACGAGTTAAGCAGCTGGGTGAATTGCTCCGGAGAATATCATCATGACCCAGAAGAGTGGCTGCGTGTAGTTGTGATTCTTAGTTACTCTCCGATACGGAGCAGCAGATCGGAATCACAGCGGAATAGCCGATGCCTGACAAACTGTCCGCCTTGTGTCCTGCGGGTAAACACCCTTCCAAGAAATAATCTATCATCGTGTAGGGCAAATAGGCTTCCAGACGGCAATTTCCACCGAGCTCGTCCTTATTGCTTGACTGGCACATGTTTTCTTTAAAAAGACACGCTGAGACAAATACAATGTCTAAAATCCAATTTGGTTTTCTCTCTCTTTTTTTTTTTTTTTTTTTNNTCCCGAGCCCCTAGCAGTGCTGTCCCAGGCCGGAAAACTCTATCAACGCCGTAATGGAAATACTACATGAACTATGTAATGAAATGCTACGCTCCATTCTGCGACGCAGAGCTTCTGCAGATGTAGTACTTGCCATATCTCTATCATGGTCCCGACCCGATTTGCATCCTCCGAAGCAGACCGGCAATAGCAAAAGTCCTACAGCCAGCCCAATATATATATCCCCGTGCCAAGAGACATGGCATTTCTTTTAATAGCTTTCAATATGCGACAAGTCAGCAAGTGTGTTTTGCCATGGTGGTTTATCATTATTCTAACGATTCCTACTCTTGAATCCCATCAAAAAGAGAACACACATCAATTAGTCAACGCTACTAAGCTCGCATCATAGTCTGATTACAACTATATTTTCTAATCATATTCAACTTGACTCCGTCGCCAGAGATGAGAACCACTGCAGCTTGAAAACTCGCTTTGGGACACAACCGACAGTACTGCCAATGCTTCTGTGATTAAAATGAGTCTGGTTGTGGTTCTTGATTCATCGTAGCATATTCTCCATTATTAAATACCAAGACACTGATCGTCTATATACGAGTCCCAGGCACTTCCATTCTTTTTTGACACCCTGAAAGGATATACAACATGATCAGGAGAAAACATAGACTGGTTAACCGACAATGCAGACACAAGGTTTATCCAAATTATTTTAAAATGCACAAAAAATTGTCGATAAAAAAATAAAAACGAAACAAGGAAAGGAACAAATGATTCTAGCTCAGAGACATTTGTACGGGAAAGCCATGGCGGCTAGATTACATATTCGCAAGCTCATTGTCGATCTGGCGGTCCAGGAATGTCCTCCTCTCGCCGACCAGTTCCGTCTGCAACCTTTGCTCCACAAGAGCGCGCACCTGCTTCTTGGTCACCGTGTCCAGGTCGACCTCCATCAACACGCCCCGAATGGCATCCACGATCTGCATGTCGTCGGGGCCAGCGGCGTTGCGCTGGAAATCAAAGCTCATGGTGCTCTGCCTAGCTGCCTCAGACTGGCCCAGGGGCGGCCGTGACCCGCCAGCAAAACCCATCGCCGTACCCGCCCGTGTCGGCACAGGTGAGGCATTGGCCACGTTGCGCAGGTTGCTCATGCTCATCATGCGTCCGTGATTTTGCGGGTTTGCGTCCTGGTAAGGTGACATGCTCACCACAGACTGTCGTGCGGCCGGGTTGTCAGAGTAGGGTGTGGGCCCCGCATAGGTAGGCGAGCGCGACATGTGCTGGTAGGGCGCAGGGCTGTTGGGCGAGATGTAGGCCGTGCTGCGGTTCATGCCGGTGAGGACGCTACCCGGATGGGCCGCCGAGTACACTGAGCGCATGTCGTCCATCTCGTAAGCGTCGGCAAAGACGTGATCCATCTTCTCGGTCGGACCACTACCACCACGACGGCCAGGAAGGTTGTTTGCAAGAGCGTAGTCGTCCCAGCGCTGGAGAGGAATGGACCGAGGGTCGAAGCCTTCGTCGTCGACGGCCACGATGGTCTTTTTGCCAGACTCACCCACCACAATACGGGTGTTACCCCACGAGAAGTTGTCCTGGTTCCAAAAAGAGTAGATCGGGAGGATGAATGAGTAGATCGGGAAGGCGATGAGGTAAATGATCATCCATCCGATATGCTGCCATTGACGCTTGAGAATGAAAATCAACGCCTGGAGACCGTAAACGGCAGCCAACATGATAAGCGTAATGAGCGGGAACGGCCCATTTCCGGAGGCGACAGTGTAGATCAGATATCCGAGGTAAACGCAGGTGGCCGGGAGGATGATGGTTCCAAACAAATCGACAAACACAACGAATCGCATGCTGAAGCAGCAGAAACCGCACATCTCCTTGAGGGTCATCAGTTCAACCAGGTTGTGGATGGTCGAGTTGATCCATCGTCGACGTTGTGAAAGCAAAACGCTCCACTTCTCCGGCGCCGCAGTCTGACAGAATGCGTTGGGGTTGAACTTGAACGACATGTAGGGGAAATGCTTGGTCATCAGGGTGGTGAGATAACGATCTTCTCCGAGCGATAGCAGGTTCTTCTTGTGCAGAGTGTCGACATAGCAATCGCTGTAGTCCCTGATGACGTTGTCCGAAATGATCAAAGGCTTGCCCTTGTCGGCAGTACGCAGGCGATACATTGTGAAACTGTGTCGTATATCGGTTAGTCATGCACTAGTTGATATTCCAGGGCGAGGAAAGGACCGAGTGCTTCTTACCATCCAGGCAAACAGGTAACACTGCCAAACAGAGACTCGAAAGCCTTGGCCAGGTGGTGGGAAATAAAGTATTCGTAGACCTGGATCATTGTCCACCATGAACGTTCCTCATTTTGCAAGCTGGTCTCACCGCAAATGCCGGCAATCTTTGCGTCGGATGCGCACGAAGCCACAAGTCGGGTCAGGGCATCCTCACGAACGCAAGTATCAGCGTCAATCATGAGGAGGTATTCGTAAAGCTCGGGGTCAACGCCGATGATGTTGTTGATCTGGTGGAACATTTCGAGCTCGAGCGGGTTCATCGGGGCACGGTGGTGAACGCGATTGAGGAAGCTCATGAGCAGAATTTGGGAGTCACGCTTGCCTCGGTTACCAGGCTTGGCTTTGCTCTGTTCCGACTCCTTGCCAACTTTGACGACGACGACGTAGGGGACCACGTTGCCCTCAAACTCGTAGAGACCAGAGTAAACCTTTCCGTAGTTCAGCTGCTCGCTGCCAGCACCGACTGACTTGAAGGGCAATGCAGGTGGATCGACCTTGGGGTCAACTCCCAAAATGTCGAGAACAATCTTGGGCGTCGGGCGATCGTTGCCCTCACCGGTCAGAACACCGTCACAGATGACGCAGATCAGCTTCCGTTTGTTGTCATACTGGAGAGCCGTGAGCGAATCGAGCGCCTTCCTCAGCGAGTCCTCGCCTTCAGTATAGGCAGGCACTTGGCAGATAACAAACTTGTCTTGAGGTGAAGGGCGACGCTTGGAGCCGAACTGCAGAGCTGACACGAACTTGAGCAGGATGACCGCACACATGATGATGGCGAAGGCCAGCAGGAAGTAGTTGTTGGTCTGGCAACGAGCGGAATACCGGAAATCCACGGTGCCGACATAAAAGTAGTTGTCCATGCAGTTGAGGTTGTTGCGGAGGGTGGTATATGTCGTCAGGTTGTTGCGCTGGGCGTTGCTGAGAAGCCCATTCCAGGTATCGGTGACGTCTGTACCGGGATTCCTTTCGACGACTTGGGTCAGGGTCTGGTCGAGAAATTTGTACTGATCAAGATTGTTCTTGGTTTTCAAAGTCGCGAAGTAGTCCCTGAGATCATAGACCTTGTTGTTGTAAATCGCCCACTTGCGATCCTGATTCTGACCCTCTGTGTTGATTTTTGCAGCGTCCCAAACGAGCTCTCCCTTGTAATACTCTTTCATCCGTGGCAGGAAGGTATCCTGGTACCAGTTGTCATTGACCAACTTGGACCGCGTGTTGGGCTGCTGGGGACCTGAGATGTGCATTCCCTCGGAATGCTCAGTATCGGTGGCGTTGACATCAAGAGCCAGACGGTCATTGATTCCCAGACCTGGACAGGCCTTAAACAAGGGAGGAGGAATATATGCGTCCATGCTAGCACCGGCAAATGGTTGCATGAGGTCCGAAGTTGTCTCTTGACCCGTGACACCGTGGGGAATCTTCCAAAACTTTGAGATATCGTAAACTTTACCGCGGTTGCTGACCCAGAAATCAGTGTCGCCCTGGTGGCGGCTGACCTCATCGCGAGTCCATACCTTGTCGAAATTCGGGCAAAGCAAACGGCCGAGGAAGATGATCCAGAAGACGATGGCGGCATTGAGCAGCAGAATAATGAAGCACAGGGCGAACTTCTCACGCCAGGCCATGCGCACATCGGGCCGCTTCATACGGCCCACGTAGCGAAGCAGAGGTGACGGAATCCAAAAGGTGATGGCCCACACGAGAGCCACCCACATCCTACGCGATTTCGATGTCTGTTGTTCTTCAATCTTTTTGTTGTTGGCAAGTTCAGGGTCTAGCGCGCCCACAAATTCGCCTTCATTATTGAACAAAATCTCATCGCGATGGTTGTCGCCCTTGCTTCCTAGACCATAATCTCCCTTGCTAACGTTACGCAAGCCCGAGGGAGCTACGGAAGGGGCCGCTCCAGGGTTGTGGCCCATGCCCACAGCGAGGGTGGCTTGGCTTTGGTTTCTTTGGTGCAGCAATTGGTCTCGGCTGCCGTTGGAAGCGGTGTCATGAAGTGGAGGGAAGTAGCCGCTTCCATTGTTTGAGTAGCCCGTATCCATGGCCATAGCACCAGGCGGAGCCATCAGGTTGCTGGCGCCCATGGGCATGTCTCCCATCGGCTTCATGTCGAGCATGTTCTCAGCCTCCCACCAAGCAGCCTCGCGCATCCAGACACGTTCATGGCCAATGACCACTTCGCCGTTGCTCCAGCCTCGCTCCAAAATCCAGGTCTCGATGCCGTCACGACCTTCTCTGCATCCCAGGATCGAGTATCGCTGGACAAACTCATCCACGTCAAAATCGGCGGTGAAATCAAGGTTTTTGTTGCGCCTGTTGGCCCACTCAGGCAGCCTCCAGGCACGGAGCTGTCTAGAGACAGTACCGGCAGACCAAGCCGAGTTGACGGAAGGCAAGGCAGCAAGACTGGCCGGGGAGTCGTCTGTAGGGTGGATTGAGAGATGATACCAGGCACGACTGCTGCCCAAGACACCTTGAATATCCAACCGACCAGCCTGACCAAGTTGAATGCCCTCTCCGGAGACAGGGAATAGCAACTTCTTGAGAAAGCAGTCATCATCGGCGACGATTCCGACCTTTTCAAGAACCTCCTCTCTCTTCTCCAATTGGTGTTGTCTCTCTCTGCCTTTGGGGCCCGACATGTCGCCCATCAAAGGTCCTGCTTCAACAACGGCATTCTGGGTCTCACGAAGAACTGATTGACCGGCCGAAGCAACCTCCACACCGTCCTGCTTCATCTCGGCGTTGATGCCTTGGGAGTCGTCGAAAACCCCCCGCATTGCGAGGGCTTTTGCCAAAGCAAGATCTGGCACCTCAAGGATGGTAAGGCAGACAGTGTCACCATTATCCTCTGCGCTATTCGGAGTCCTGGCTCCTTGGCCGCCATCGCTGGACTCATCGCCATCCCGAATGCGCGTCATTTGCGCCTGGATAGCCTGGTTGGCCCTGGAAATGATCCAGTCGACGAGAGCCTCGTAAAGACCGCCAACAAGAGTCTTTCGGTCTTCCGTGGTGCATTGCCGGGCCAAAACTTCGGGATCAACACCCAGAAGTCCGCCCACATCTTCACAAACTTCCTCCAGGACCTCTTCATCAACAGTGTAGTCGAGGGTGTCGCCAAGCTTGAGTAGCGCAGCCAGCGTAGAAATAAAATCGCGATGTGAAGAGCCCTTGATTCCAATATCTTTCAACGCGGCACGGAGATCATCCGCAGAGGCCCCGTCATCTGCGGTTGGCAGGTATGAAGGTGGATCATAAGTACCAGAGCGAGCCAAAAGAGAATAACTGGAAGCGCTCTTGAGGCCCAAGAATTCTCTTTCAGCTGGGGTCGAGGCGCTGGATAGAAGGTGGTAGAAGACATCGAAGGCTCGGTACCCTGCCTCAGCTGGAATGCTGAGCAGTCCGGCTGAAGTGTCGATTCCAGCTTGCGACAAGGCTATGCTGGCAGCGGTGACGTTGCCAGCCAGGTTCATCGTCAAGGTTACGCCCAAAGCGGCATGACGTGGAGCGGAAGGGTTGAACGGAGTAACACAGTGAAGGAATGGGTCCAGGGCCTCGAGGGCTTTCAACAGTGACGAAGGGAGAGAGACAGGGAACGAGCGGAGAAAAGACTTGAGGACCGACGGGGTAGACTGGTGAAGAGATCTGCCAGACTGTTAGCAAATTATTCGCACCCAACCAAGCTTGACATGCCCAGTCAAAACACATACCCAAGAATGATACATCCGTCCTCGGCGCGGCGTCGAGCGTGTTCCCATGCTCGCGCTGCGAGGGCAGGGTCGACGGTACCTCCAACTTCTCCGTTAGGCCCCGCCTGCGTAGCTGTGAGCCATGTGTTGACAACCAGACTGGTCCCTGCATCCAAGCGGTAAGGCTGAGACGCGAGATAGATGTTATGAACGGCGTTGAGAAGTGTTGTCGTCGAGACCGAGGCAGACTGTTGCCCAGCGCCTCGGGGGCCGCCCATGCCCTCTGAGGTCACCGAGTACATTGACATTCGCCGGCTCGCCATTGTCGCAGGAGAAGACGACGTCTTCAGCAAGCGACAACAAGCAGCAAGTCCGACCGGGAGTATGCCAGATGTACACCAAGTCCAATCAAAACAGGCGTATGTTCAACAAAATGGTAGAGTCCGCCCAGCAAATCCAATCAGTTGGCTACTGCACCAGCCAGCCGACGTTATTGATGTTGGGGTATGGCCGAGAGAGATATGGAATCGACGTGCAGGAAGGACGTAACCGTGTGGTGGGTGTTGGCTTCTTTCTGGTCTTGATGTTTGGAAAATCGGCTGTCGAAAAGAAAAAAAAAAACAAAATTAAGAAATGATAGATAGGCTAAAAGGTAAAAGGACAGTAAACAAACAATAGTAAACGACCGATTGAAAACCGTTTGAACGAATGCAACGGTTTCAAGATAAATTGGGCAAAAGCGAATGATACCCGGGTAAGAAGAGACCTGGTTGATTAAGTTAGGTCTCAAAATTGGTTGACGAAGAAAACAACCTAGTGCAACCTCTGGCCGTCTTGACGAAGAAAGCGACGGAGGGGCGCTTGACGGAGTCGAACCAGGTGGAAGGGCCTGCACAAATTACTGCAGAGAGGCTAAGGGTATAACCGATCGGGCTCTGGCCAAAAGGAGAGGAGGAAAAAAAAAAGACTACCATAACAAAACATGTGTGCGACAGCATGGGTGTGTGGCAAGGCACCAGGGGAACGGCCAACATCCCAAGGAGCCGATTGGCGATCAGCCAGAGGGAACCAGGATTTTGGTGTGCACAGTCGACTCCCACTGTGGGGAATACGAACCGCATTCTGAAAGCAACAAGCACAGCTCCACCATCGCCCACTTCACTGGACGGGCTTGGAAATAGGAGTCCAGGAGAACAGTCCAGAAATCAAGCTTTGTGCAGAATCCGAAGCAGCACCGCTGCCATCACGAGACAATGTCGACACAGACGGCCAGCTACGAGCTCAATGGGTGGCTGTTACTTTTTTAGTTTGCAGGAGTAGATGCATGCTCTTAACTTGAAAATCTCAGTATAGCCACTTTTTAGCCCACCTAGGCACGAAGGGTGCGGTAAGCAACGTTCATCTCGAGATCAGAGGAAGAATAAAAAAAAAACAAAAAATAATAGGCGATTTCGGATATTTTTAGTCAAGGATTTGCTCCAGAAGTGAATAAGTAAACTAAAGTACCCTTCATTGTCTTGTATTGCTGGCACTGTGCAAGCTAGGCATTGTTTACTGTACGTCAACCCCTATTATTCAAACTTACGAAAGTGGGTTGGGTCAATCCCGGCCGTGCGCCCATCCAATACTACCTACCTTGACATGAGCACACATATTTGTATGAATCCGTCAAACTAATGTATCCTGCAATAGTGGCGTTTGTAGCGCATGCTCCAGTCGGCCGTGACATTCATTTATGTTCTTGTTTTGTCTACCTTGGCCGAGGGTACGACAGCACCCGATCTAGCGACAGATAATGACTCTACTAAGCTCACACCAAGTTACAAGATGCAATTGCTCGGATGGCACAAAAGTGCATGCAAAAAGCATGGGATAATTTTTGGCGGCTGGAGGCGTTGCAGCTGAGCGGTTAGTGCAAGATCGAACGAATCTCATGGTCCAGATTGGTTTTGTTTTCCCCAGGCGCCTGGAGCGGGCTGAGAATCATACGGACAGTGCGAGCCCCAACGGCAGTGGACGGTCCCAACTCACGACACGAACAGGGCGACGTGGGGCAATATTTTCTTTCATGCAGCATGTTGCCAGGCTAATGCTGACTTATAACCAGGAAGCAATCCTGGCCTCAGCAGTGGTCGGACGCTGTCGTTGGCTGTCATCTGGTTTTCTCAGTATCCCGTCTGAACCTTCTATTGCTTTCGCCCACGAAAGCAAGATACCGGGGCGTAATTGAGTTTCTTTGAATCCAGGGCAGGGTCCGGATTTGTTTGTTTGGGTTATATTTCGAAAGTGAGCGAACGGTTTTGCTAGATCGTTGACAGTCCGAGCGTACAACTTGTAGGAGAACTATCCGCCGTAGAAATGAACTCTGAGACAGTAGGCTACGTATAGGGAGCGTCCGAATCAGATCGACGGGGAAGCCACGGTGAAGTCATGTCCTTCTTTCCCGAAAATGGCGTGCACGAGATTAATTTCACGTCTTTGCTCGCAACCTGGCATGCATTACCGATCTTCTCTGCTTCAAGTGCTGTCAAGCACGAACTCAGCAGAGGGATCCACAATTTTCTTCCATGCAAGCCCGGCCAGGCCACTGTCACGGGAAAATTGGATTGGTGCGAACCACCCGAGCCACGCCCCCTTGCTCGTATTAGGTCGTTGCAGCTGGCCCACGATTGCCTGCCCGACCTGGGTGAGCGATTCTCCTTTTTGTTTTTTTTTTTTCATCCTCTTCCCGTGGTGAGTCTCGGTTGTATTTGCAAGAGCCGGTCAATTCAGGTGTGGTCTTCCGCATTAAGGCTCTTCTGTCACTGCTGGGCCGTTCGCAACAATTGGCACTTTTCCTTCGCTGGGATTCTCCTTCTTCTACAATCACTCGTTTGTTTATACCGTTCGTTAGGCCCTCTTCCTTTGTTTTTGGGCTTTTTGCTTGTCGTCACGATTTCAAATCACTCCGATAATAGTAATAAGGGCACACTTGACTTCGTGTTTTCTCGTGTTACGCAAGCACAACAGCGGGGGTTTCTCAAGACAACTGTGTCCCAGATTCCCTACCTCTCCTGATCCAGACCTAAGTTTGCGTCCTAGAGGCTCAAACCCAACAAAGTCAACTCTCGATTTCTTTCAAACTAGCATTTTATAGGGAACCAGATTCTCAACCGGCCTCCAGGCACGTTGCTGCCCCGACTCGAGGCCGCCTGCTCTCGACATGGCACAACACCTTCCGCCTGCCGGCGGCAACGGTGGTGCGCATACGCAGCCTTCGCTGCCCGCGCTGCCCGCCCACCTTCAGTCAGACACGCACCTCACGGGGCATCTTGCTAGTCGCTTCCACGTCAGTCTGCCAACCGCTAAACTATCTTCTCACGGCTTCATCTCGATCAACACCTACACGTCCTCCAGCAAGGGACAAGATGGAGGCAAGGCCGGAAGTGCCCAAGGCGAGGCCGAGGATATGGCCGATAGGGCTTTCCTTCGTCTGGGTCATCGGTCGGAGAACCAAGCAATCCTTTTCTTGTGCGTATAATCCTTGTACCGATCCCCTCTTACATCAACCCGTGGGAGATAACTGACAATGATGCAATTGCAGGGGTGAATCCGGCTCGGGAAAGACGACCATTCGATCGCACATCTTGACCGCCCTCCTCAACAAGACCTCAACGCCCCTATCCACAAAGGTGTCACTCGCTGCCTATGTCTTCGACACCCTAACCACCACCAAGACTGCGACCACCCCGACTGCCTCCAAGGCAGGTCTCTTCTACGAACTACAGTATGACACAGCATCAACAACGAGTCCACTTCTCATCGGTGGAAAGCTGCTGGATCATCGTCTGGAGAGGAGTAGGATTACCGATGTGCCAACTGGCGAGCGAAACTTCCATATCCTGTATTACATTTTGGCTGGCACGAGCGCCGCTGAAAAGGCACACCTGGGCTTTGGGGAACCAGATGCTGGAACTGGTAGCAAGCGATGGAGGTATCTGGGGCATCCGACCCAGCTGAAGGTCGGCATCAACGACGCGGAGGGATTCCAGCTGTTCAAAACTGCCCTTCGCAAGCTTGAATTCCCTAGGAGCGAGATTGCTGAGATATGCCAAGTCCTGGCTAGCATTCTTCACATCGGACAGCTCGAGTTCGAGAGTTCGGAAAACACAACGGTTGCCGGCGATGAGAGTGGTGGCTTCTCACACGAGGGTGGCCAGGTCACAACCGTCGCAAAGAACAAGGACGTGCTTGCTATAGTGGCCGCATTTTTGGGTGTCAGTGCTGCTGAGCTTCAGACAACCCTTGGATACAAGACCAAGATCATACATAAGGAAAGGGTCACTGTTATGCTCGACCCTGCCGGTGCCCGCGCCAACGCCAACGAACTAGCTCGAACTCTTTACTCGCTTCTAGTTGCCTATGTCATTGAGAACATCAACCAGAAGATCTGCGCTCCTGAAGAGGCCATTGTCAACACCGTCTCCATCATCGACTTCCCGGGGTTCTCGCAGCAAAGCTCCACCGGCTCATCGCTTGATTTGCTCCTCAACAATGCTGCTGCCGAGGCCATGTACAACTTGACCCTGCAAAACTTTTTCGACCGCAAGGCGGATCTCCTAGAGACTGAGGAAGTGAGCGTACCACCCACCAGCTACTTTGACAACTCGGACGCAGTGAAGGGGCTGCTCAAGCCTGGCAATGGTCTCTTGAGTATTCTTGACGACCAAACCAGACGCCACCGCACCGACATGCAGCTCCTGGAAAGTCTGCGAAAACGCTTCGAGGGTAAGAACCCCGCTATCACTGTCAGTGCGGCCACTGCGAAGCTTCCGGGCAGCAACTTCTTGTCCGAAAATACTGCTGCTTCATTCACAGTGCGCCACTTCGCTGGTGAGGTCGAATACTCGATCAAGGGGCTCGTCGAGGAAAATGGTGAAGTCATCTCTGGTGATCTTTTGAACCTGGTCAACTCTACCAAGAGCGACTTTATTGCCCGTCTCTTCGGTCAAGAGGCTCTGCACACTGTCACCCATCCGCAGGAGAGGACCACGGTGATGCAAGCTTCAGTCAGCTCCAAGCCCATGCGTGCTCCAAGTGTCATGTCGCGCAAGATCAGGCCGGGAACGGCTCGTCCCAATCGTCAACGCAAGGAGTCAATTGGTGGGCGTCAGGACACCCTGGACGATATTGCCAGCGAGGCCGGAGATTCGCGGCGCGCTGTTAGCAAGCCATCCGAGGAAGGGGCTTCTGGCCAGTTCTTACACTCGCTCGACAACGTGACCAAGTCATTCCACGCGCAAAACACCAACGCCTATTTCGTCTTCTGCTTGAAGCCGAACGACAGGCGTATTGCCAACCAGTTCGACAGCAAATGTGTTCGCACACAAATGCAAACTTTTGGCATTGCCGAGATCAGCCAACGTATCCGATCCGCAGACTTCAGTGTGTTCTTGCCCTTTGGCGAGTTCCTGGGTCTAGCCGATGTTGACACTCTCCTCGTCGGAAGTGAACGGGAGAAGGTCGAGGCTGTTGTGGAAGAGAAGCGCTGGCCGACCAACGAGATCCAAATCGGTTCTACTGGTGTTTTCATTAGTGAGCGATGCTGGATGGAGATTGCGCAGCTCAGTGATATGGTGACTGGCCGATTCGGCGTCCCCGAATCGGAGGGTGGTACGCCACTCAGCAACTTACCATATGGCGCTTCCAAGGAGCGCCTGATAGCGGCTGGAAATTCGCCGTATAACAACGACAAGTCCAAGTCGGGCTACTTTGGCAGCAATGATATCGACGGCAGGTCAGATGCCGGAGTTTCTGCCTTCGGCGGAGGTGACATGTTCAAGAACCTGGATACCCGCGAGCAGATGGCTGAGCGTGGTAACGAAAAGTCTATGGTTGAGGTGGAGGAGTTCAAAGACAGCCCAAGTCGCAAGCGCTGGGTCTTCATTACCTGGATGCTTACATTTTTTGTTCCCGAGTTCTTGATACAGTGGCTCGGTAAAATGCCCCGCAAGGATGTGCGCATGGCTTGGAGAGAGAAGTTGGCCATCAACTTCATCATCTGGTTGAGTTGTTTGGGCGCTGCTTTCATCCTGGTCGTGTTCCCCATGCTTGTTTGCCCTACCCAATACGTGTTTACTGGAGAAGAACTCTCTGCATACAACGGAAAAGATGGCAAGGCTTCCTATGCAGCCATCCGTGGTCAGGTCTTTGACATCGGATCATTCATACCCAGGCACCCTTTGCCCTATCTGCCATCAAAGACCTTCACTCAGTATGCTGGCACTGATATCACGGGTCTTTTCCCTGTTCAGGTGTCTGCTCTGTGCCAAGGCAAGGATGGCTCTGTCAACCCTGCTGTGCTACTGGATTACAAGGACACCAACATCACCGATTCGCCCAATGTCATCAACAGCCAAGATTTGAATTCACGCTACCACGACTTCCGGTACTTCACCAACGATACGAGACCCGACTGGTTCTCTCAGGTGATGATCACTTTCCGGGGCACGTATAAGAAGGGCAACATCGGCTACCCGGCTCACGTCGTCAAGAAGATGGCAGAGAACAGGAACGCCATAGCGATTCTCAATGGTCGGGTGTACGACTTCACCAAATACATCGCTGGAGGCCGCGATTTTAGGGTCAAGTATAACGAATCACGCCCTAGCGACCAGTCTTTGCTTGATTTCATGGATCAGTCAGTCGTGAGGCTGTTTCAGGACCGCAGCGGAGAGGATATCACGCCGCTTTGGGATGCACTCAGGCTGGACCCGAACCTGAGAAAGTCGATGCAACTCTGTCTGGATAACCTGTTTTATCTTGGCGATGTCGATACGCGTAACTCGGTGCGTTGCAACTTTGCCAAATACTTCATCCTCGCTGTTACGATCATCCTTTGTTCGATCATCGCCTTCAAGTTCTTGGCTGCGCTCCAATTCGGTACCAAGAACATGCCCGAGAACCTGGACAAGTTTATCATGTGCCAGATTCCTGCGTACACTGAAGACGAGGAGTCGCTCCGTCGTGCCATTGACTCTGCGGCCCGCATGCGCTACGACGACAAGCGCAAACTCTTGATCGTTGTTTGTGACGGTATGATTATTGGTCAGGGTAACGACAGGCCCACGCCGCGAATTGTACTTGATATTTTGGGAGTCTCGGAGACTGTCGATCCAGAACCCCTCAGCTTCGAATCTCTGGGTGAAGGTCTTAAGCAGCACAACATGGGCAAGGTCTATTCGGGCTTGTACGAGGTTCAGGGTCACATCGTCCCCTTCTTGGTCGTCGTCAAGGTCGGCAAGCCATCCGAGGTCTCGCGTCCCGGTAACCGTGGCAAGCGTGATTCCCAAATGGTCATTATGCGCTTCCTGAACCGTGTCCACTACAATTTGGCCATGAGCCCGTTGGAGCTCGAGATGTACCACCAGATTCGCAACATTATTGGTGTGAACCCGACATTTTACGAATACATGCTTCAGATCGATGCCGACACAGTTGTTGCTCCCGATTCGGCCACACGTTTCGTCTCGGCTTTCCTGGATGACACGCGCCTGATTGCATGCTGTGGAGAGACGTCGATCGCCAACGCCAAATCTTCCTTCATCACCATGATCCAAGTCTACGAGTACTACATTTCGCACAACTTGTCCAAGGCCTTCGAATCTCTGTTCGGCTCCGTCACTTGTTTGCCTGGTTGTTTCTCCATGTACCGCATCCGCGCCGCCGAGACGGGTAAGCCGCTTTTCGTCTCCCGTGAGGTTGTCGACGCCTACGCGACTATCCGTGTGGACACGCTGCACATGAAGAACTTGCTTCACCTTGGTGAGGATCGTTACCTGACTACGCTCCTGCTCAAATACCACAACAAATACAAGACCAAGTACATTTACCGAGCACACGCCTGGACCATTGCCCCCGACTCATGGAAGGTCTTCCTCTCGCAACGTCGTCGCTGGATCAACTCGACGGTGCACAATCTGATCGAGCTTATTCCCATGGGCCAGCTTTGCGGTTTCTGCTGTTTCTCGATGCGCTTCATCGTCTTCATCGATTTGCTCTCTACCATCATTCAGCCAGTCACCATTGCCTACATTGTTTACCTCATTGTGCGCATGGTCCTCGCTCCTGACATGGTGCCCGTTTTGGCTTTCGTGCTGCTCGCAGCCGTTTACGGTCTACAAGCTGTCATTTTCATCCTGCGCCGGAAGTGGGAGATGATTGCTTGGATGATCCTCTACATCATCGCCATGCCCATTTTCTCGTTTGGTCTGCCCCTGTATGCTTTCTGGCACATGGACGACTTCACATGGGGTAACACTCGTGTTGTCACGGGAGAAAAGGGCAAGAAGGTCGTGGTCACTGACGAGGGCAAGTTTGACCCGTCGTCCATCCCTCGCAAGAAGTGGGAGGAGTACCAGAGCGAGCTGTGGGATGCCCAGACCTCCAAGGATGACACCAGGTCCGAGGCCTCTGGCTTCTCGTACGCCACCAAGGCGCCCGTCGCCGTCTCCGAGTATGGTTTCCCCGCCCATCCCTATGGCGCATACCCGCCCAGCCGACCAGGGAGTACCACAGGTGTGCCGCAGATGCCGCAGATGCCATACTCGGCAAGCCGCATGTCATTGGCCCATTCGGAAATGCTCATGGCGGGCAACAGACAAAGCCAGTTCGGTGGATCGCAGTTCAACCTTCCTCAATCTGGCAGTGAGATGGAGCTCTCAAACTTGGCTGGCTTGCCATCTGATGATGCCCTGCTTGCGGAGATCCGGGAGATCCTGAGAACGGCCGATTTGATGACGGTCACCAAGAAGGGTGTCAAGCAAGAGCTTGAGCGTAGGTTCGGGGTTAACCTCGACAGCAGGAGGGCGTACATCAACAGCGGTAAGTACCCGGCCACTATGACGTGGCCCGACCCAATTCGACATGTTTGAGAAAAGGTTACTGACGTAAAACCCCATCACAGCTACCGAAGCACTCTTGTCGGGCCAGCTGTAGAAGAGCTGTGTTGGACATCGAGGCACGGGTTGTCGCGAACTCATAAAATTCGTTTCTTGGATAATTGCTAGCAACCCTCGGACGATTTGCTCTTGTTTTTACAAGCCGTTTTCCCATGAAGGATGCTCTCATGACAGAAATTGCTATTACTGCAGACTACACATATCGTAATTATTTTTGGCTTTTTTTTTATTAGTTCTCTCCCCATTCCCCGTTCATTCGTTTTGTCAAGCAGCATATTTACTAGGGAAAAGCCGAGGGAGGGCTCGGATCCAATCTACCCAACAAAAAAGATCTAGACGTGATATATTTTTGGTGCAAACTTGATTGTCATTGCGACCAGCTTTTTTTTTATTCTCTTTTTCTTTTGTGTCATATGTTTGTCATTTTTGTGTATACTGTTGAAACTCGAAGCCAGGAATGTACGGGATACGGTTTTATTGAAATTGCCTCGAACAACACAGCAATCGGCCCTCGGTCATCTATTCGTGGGATATTTATTGGTCAATTGAAAAGCCCAATGGCAAATGAATTAGGGGGGGCGCGGCACCCTGTCTCTGTCGGCTGGCTTTCTTTTCGCAATGAGGAAGTCGAGAAGCTTATCAATCGGCCATTGGTGCCATCTCTGGTGCACAGCTAATCTAGGTTTGGAAGCTGGTGGATGCGAAAAGGGGAACAGCCGCACTCGACATTTCCCGATGGCACGTCTCGGCGGGCGGCAGAGGCTCCCTCACACGGCGTGACTGCCGACAATTGGCAGGCCACTGGTCAATCATGTCTTGGCTCTACTCCGCCCTCTCCCATGTACATTCCGCTTTAGGAAGCTGGCTAGTGTGATAACCCCTGAAGCTGTGGGGTGCCGTAGATGAAGACTATCAATGCCGACCAAGCTTTCTTGACTCTGTACGGAAGTACTGACTGTACGTTGTTCGACTTTTGTGGCGAGGGCGAGTAGGTATATTAAGGACGAGGGACGAGCCGCCATTGACAGCTTTCCTGCTTTGGTCGATCGTCACGCCGGTCCTTTTCTTCCCTCAGGCATTCATTCGCTCACCTCTGATACGTGGTCGACCTGAGAAGCAACCGAGACAAGACAGACGCGCAACTTTGCACACATATAACTTTTCTCAAACCCCCCCACCCAGAAGTTATTTGTCCCGTGCTGCCCTCCCCAGAGAACAAGATGCAAATCACACGCTCTCTCGTCTTGTTGGCCACTTCCGGCATGCTGGCTTCGGCCGCACCGGCCGCCGAGCCCCCCGCGGGCGCTTCCTCGGAACTGCACCTGGTTAAGGTGTCTCCGACTGACCCCGGCACGTGGGTCACGGACGAGGAGAAGGATGCTCTTGCTGTCAACCGCGTCGGCTTCCACGACATCACGGGTGTGAGCGACGAGGAACTTGCCGTCCTCTCCGCCCAGCCGGAAGAGGTCAAGCTTGAGGCTCGCCAGGCTGTCACCTACCCGACCACCTTGGCGAACCAGGCCGAGGCCTTGAGGTTGAGCAACCAGGCCACCACGACGAACCCGCAGAGCTGGTTGACGACCTTGTCCAAGTGAGTTGCGGCAGAGATGTCTTAACAGATGATCAATATAGTCATGTCCTGGCTCTTTTCTTGGGTTTGCTAGGTAGCTAACATTCACGGGTTGCGGTAGCTTCCAAACTCGCCACTACCGTTCCTCCACCGGCACTCAAGCCGGTACGTGGTTGCAGCAGCAGCTCAGTACCATTGTTGGATCCAAGGGCACCGTCTCAACCATCAGCCACTCCTTCAACCAGCCCTCCATCATCGTCCGCATCCCTGGCCAGACAAGCAACCTGGGTATGTCTAGTCTAGTCCCTCCTCCTCGTCCTGACAGCCATCACTTCTGAAAAGCCCTTGGTGTATATATATATCGCTGACCAGGCGTCCCCTAATCCCCTCCAAAAGTGATCACTGGAGCGCACTACGACTCCACCGGAGGTTCGACCACGGCCCGCTCCCCGGGAGCCGAGGACGATGGCAGCGGCGTGGTTGTCATCATGGAGGCGCTGCGGGTGCTCGTCTCGGCGTCGTTCGCGCCCAAGAACACGCTCGAGTTCCACTTTTACGGCGGCGAGGAGGGCGGCCTGCTGGGCTCGCGCGACGTGTTTGCCAACTACCGTAGCAACGGCCGCACCGTGCTGGCCTACCTCAACCAGGACATGTCGGGCTACTCGCCCGGCGGCAAGCTGACCGTCTACACCGACTATGTCGACACGAGCCTCACGGCCTACGTCAGGCGCATCGCCCAGGCCTCAGCCGGCGTCGCGCCCTCGAGCTCCAGCTGCGGCTACGGCTGCTCCGACCACGCCAGCGCCAGGTCCAACGGCTTCCCTGCCGCCTACGTCGGCGACGAGCCAATTGGTACCTCGGCTTCTTGGATCCACTCCTCCAGCGACGTAAGTTTTGCCTCGGTTGTTGTTTCTTCCTTGTTGTTTTATTTTCGTGAAAATGCATCTAGATCCGTATAACTAACATGGTTTCACAATGCCAAAAAAAAAAAAAATAGTCGATTGATAGGATCCAGTGGCCCACCATCCTCCGCCACACCAAGTTTGTCATCAACTACCTGGTCGAGGCCTCGTACCTGTAAATGGGTTGATGTCTCGAGGCGAACTGGAGACTACTACTACATACTCATTCTGTAGTGTTAATGAAGTTTATGCTAGGAAAATACACAATACTGTTCAGATAAATTTTTCCCGAACCGGTTCCGCGCAGCCTGAAATGAAGCCGCGCAGTGAGTGTCTAGAGAAGATTCTTCATTGAAAGGATATCATGTATGATAATTTGTAATGCTGCTATAACGGCATCAATTATTTCCTGGTGCACAGCCAAGTCAAATAAGTATTCAAGAAAGATGGCAAATTTGCAGGCAAGTCCGTCCAGTGTCATTAAATACCTTTACTTTCGGCCCTCTTGTCTCCGAATCTCTTCCCGGAACACGTTCCTCCCAGACGTCGACGTGGGCGACCAGCTATCACTGCTGGTTAGCTGGATCCCCGGCGTCTTGTCTTCGGGGTGGTAGTTGGCACGGAACGGGTCCCCGCGCGCCGCAGCCCTGGGCATCTCGACGTTCTGCGTCGGATTGGCCGTCCTGGTCCTTTCCGGGCGGCTCTTCCTTACCCCGTACCCCTGAGAACCGCGGCCTCGAGTCAACCTTCGCTTCAGGTTCGCAAAAGCCGCGGCGAAAGGGACGATGCCCTTCTTGCGATAACTCCAACAGCAGTACAACCCTACAACTAGGAGCAGCACGACGACCATGGGAACGATGACGATACTGGGAACAGGCCCAGAAGAGCCATTACCATCCGCGTTGTTTACGGGCCACATGACATTGTCGGTGATGACGACTCGGGGCCCGTTGCCGCGGATCTCGTTGAACTCGGAGCTGTCGTGAGACTGGTAGTTGTACTTGATGCTGGCGTTCATGGCGGTGCTGCCGGACCTGGCGAGTAGGTCGTCTGGTACCATCCAGGCGTGGTAGCCAACCGAGGCTTTGACGCTCTGGGCTATCACCTCCGCGCGGCTGTCGTCGTACACAACTTCGATCTTGAGCTTGTCGTCTTGGTGGGCAAACTTCTGGGGATCCCACGTAACTGCATGATGCAAAGGGGATGTTTAGCTCAGGTGTGCGTGACCAGCATAATCTTTGTTGACGTGGGGTCCTCACTGTAATAAGTTGAATTTGGATTGAGCATACTGCCTCTTTTCGGTGTACAAAATGGCTTATCTTCACCGTAATAGTTTTCACAGACCAACAATGCGCCCTTTTCCCTACGATACTCGGCAGTTGGAGCAGGATGTGGAGCAAAGACTGTGGTGGTAGTCATGCCATTGTTAGACAAGAACCAGGTGGACTGCGCAGTCAGGGAGCTCGGGGCCCCTGAAATGGTCTGAAGGGCTTGATCTATCGTGGTGACGGTCGGCGTGATGGTGCGTGCAGCTCCGTCCTCGTCGATGGTGATCCATTGTTTTGGCGGGGGAGATGCAGTCACTGCTTGTCTCCGTCCATTTGGAGTCGAGGCTGATACCAAGGGTGTCGTCATGAGCAAAGTTATGGTAGCACCCAGTGCTAGAAGGTGTCCCGAGGCCATTGTGGTCTTGGGATGCGTGTCAAGAGTTGAGGAGAGTCGGAGCTGTAAATCTCATCCTAGCCACACACAACGCTCGTAGATGAACCGCAAAGCAGACCACCTCTTGAAAATAGACCAAGCTTAGGTCTAGGTAAATAAACTTGCATCACTCGGTATCAGTGATCTCAGCCAAGCATTGAGATGCACTCGAAACCTCAGCTCCTTATTGAATGAGCACCCGATTATTCACTGTATTGTAATTCCCTACATCGAAACAGTCAAAGGACTGACTGCCCCCGCAGCTGCTGCTTGCATTTGGGGGCTTGGGATAGACGACGAGAGTAGGGTGACACGGCAGATTCATGTGACCATCAGAAGGATATCGGAAAGGCAAGGGCGTGGGTAGCGCAACAGAAGGAGCTAGTGATGCACACCGAGAGTGTGCGAGGTAGAGGTACATGGACAGGATTAGGCAGGTATGAGATTGCGGACCAGGGAACAAGCAGCTTGAATCAATGCCTTGAACCGTTATGGCCTCTCCGTCCACGAGAATCTGTAATCAGTGACATTAATCAATCACCTGCAACCATCATGCCATCCGAGAGAAATGTCTGCTAACCGCCTTGACAACCTCTCGACAACCTCTCGCCCCTCCAAAATTTTCTACCATAATCCCCGCAGCATTAACTGGAAAGGTGAGATAGATCCACACATACTTCGTGTTGCCCTTCCAGTCTAGGTAAGGTAAGCAAGCACCTAGACTACCTTGCTGCAGCCAAGCGCACCAAAGTTGCATGCAGCAAGGCGATAGCTGGAAGTATAGAGACCAACCCCGCCCAGTAAGGGATACGGCTGGCTCAGTGCTTCTTGTTACTGGTTTGATGCAAGGCATAATGCTTTCACTCGTCTTGTAATTCAAAATTTTCAGCTGAGCTGATGATTCAAGCTGATACTTCACAGCTGGGACGTTTACTCGGTGTATGTGATTCACGACCGATTTCTGTCCAGGAGGGACGCTACCACGATCAAAAAGCTGAGAGTATGGGACAGGACATCAGATCTCAAGTTCCTCTTCATATCCAAAAATCCCATTGTTCTGCCAAAGATGAAGTCATCTTCCGCTCTAATCTTTACCTTATTGGCGCGCCTGTGTGCCGCGCGCACAGATTGCAAGAAAGTCATTGTTCCCAACTATCAAGCCCCCAGGGTTGCGCCTGGATGGCAAGCCCAAGTTGTAGTATCGGGTCTGAAGAAGCCTCGAAGTATCGAGTTTGACAAGGAGGGCGGCCTGCTTGTTGTCGACGCTGGTGCTGGTGTGTTCCGTCTTGTCTTTGAAGACCATGGCGGCACTTGTCTCGAGGAGAAGGAGAGGATTCTGCTGGTCAACAACTCTGCAGTAAGTTGCAAAAAGACGTTGTGATATGGGCTTACAGCCCATTTGGCCTCCTTACTCGACGCTAACGGAATACTCTGGGGAAAAACATAGCTAAACCATGGCTTGGCCCTTTCCGCCGATGGCAACTCCTTATTCGCATCGACAGTCCAGTCGGTGTTTCGATGGGCCTACGATGCCAAGGGTAGCAGAGTTAGCGGCAACCCGCAAGAGATCATCACTGGGATGCGCAACCAGGTCTTGACGACCAGGACGTTGACCATGGCCAAAAAGGCCACCGGAATGCTCCTCGTATCCCGCGGCAGTGGTGGCGACGGCGACGCAGCAGCTCTCGCTGCCGCGCGCGACGTGAACTCGGGCACCTCGCAGATTCGCGCCTTCGACACCCTTCGGGCCTCGGACGGAGGCCAGGCTTGGGAGTTCAACAGGGCCGGTAGACGGATGGGCTGGGGCCTGCGCAACGCAGTCGCAGTCGCTGAGCATCCTATCACGGGAGGCATCTACAGCATGGACCACTCGGTAGACGGGATTGAGCGCAACGGCACCGACATATCGCTCCGGAATCCAGCCGAGGAGTTGAATTTTCACGGTTTCCTAAACGCAACAGAAGACAACCAGGGAGGCAACTACGGGTATCCAGTCTGCCATGCCGTTGGCGACCCGTCTCGCATACCCGGCGGGGAGGACCTTGAGGTCGGCAGCCAGTTCGGCATCAACACCAACGCCTCCAACAGCGACGCAACGTGCAACGGGAATTACACAGCACCTAGGCTGGTTTTCCCCGCCCATTACGGCCCGATGGATCTCAAGTTCAACAAGGGAGGAAACGTTGCTTTCTTGAGCTTTCGCGGCAGCAGTAAGTGTCCCCTAATGCATATAGCCAGGTCGGTAAATTTCTCGTGAATGACAACTGACGCTTTGAACAGTGAGTAAGACAAATCCGGTCGGCTATCGTGTGTCAATGATCGAGTTTGACGCTTCCCGTGGCCAACCGAAGGAACCTTCCAACAGCACGACGGCACTAAAGGACCTCATCTTCAACGGCGATGGTCACGACTGTCCAGACAACTGCATGCGGCCAGTGGGATTGGCCTGGGACGTCAAGGGTAGACTGTGGGTTACGGCGGATTCGACAGGTGAAATATATGTGCTCGAGAGACAATTGGAGACGCCGACTACCGGTGATGGGATCATGATCACGGAGCCAGCCAAGAGTGCTGCTGGGACTGTTGCAACCTGGGGAGGTCTGGGATTACTCTTCCATGCAGTCGTGTCTGTGTTTGCCGTTTTGTGACCTGGGTGCACTCTATGCAAGGTAGAAGCCCAGTTGGTAATCTGCATAACTAAGAAAACATGCCAAATCCTGATGATTATTGCACGTGATTGCGCCACCGGATCCGAAGTTTGGGACCCACACTGGCATCGCCCGCCGACTCGCAATCAATCCAGATAGGTCACTACAGTCCAACCTTCCGGGGCGCGCAATTACGTCGAATCGCATTCCATCCGGGGCTGTCATCAAGCATCGCCCAAACACATCTCAACATCACACACAATGGCGACGAATCCACCTCCAGAAATCCCGGCGGAGCAGCCGCCTGTGGCATCGCAGGCAGCCGGCGAGCAGCAGCCTGAAGAGGAACAGCCGGCGCCTCTGCCCGAGCCCAAGGCCGTGACGCGCAAGGACATACCACTGAAGGACTTTTTGGCCAAGATGGACGACTATGCACCAATTGTACATACGGCCCCCCCTCTTCCCATTATTCCACCCCCGGACTGACAAGGAGGTAAAATAAAAACAAACTTTACAGATTCCCGACGCCGTGACCAACTACTACATGACGCGAGCGGGCCTCCCGCCGCCGCCGCAGACGGACCAGCGCCTCGCGCGGCTGCTGGCTCTGGCGACACAAAAGTTCATCGCCGACATCGCGGCCGACGCCTACCAGTACAGCCGCATCCGCGCCTCCAACTCGTCGGCCAGCAACAACCCCATGGGCCACCTCGGCGCCGCCGCCGGCTTCCCCGTTCCCGGCCAGCCCGGCGGCGTCCCGGGCGGTGCCGGCGGTGCAGGTGGCGGAGGAGGTGCCGGTGGCAAGGATGCCGGTCGTGGCCCGCCTCTCGGAGTGCAGAGGCCCGGCTACGGCGGTGGCGGCCAGGGCGGCGGCCAGAACAGAACCGTGCTGACCATGGAGGACCTGGGCATGGCCGTCGGCGAGTACGGCGTCAATGTCAAGAGGAGCGAGTTCTACAGGTGAACGTGGCGGGAGCCTGTGGGGAGGGAGAGCGAACAAGTCTCGATGGGAGGCTTTCTTTATTGCTTTACATTCTTTTGCTACTGCACACATGCGGCGTTCTGGGTTTAGGAGGGCTGGGGCTTTGGCGTTATAGATTGGGCGTGGTTTTTTTGCACACATCAACATGCATATTCTTTTTTTCTAGTCTAGTCAGTCACCAAAGGGTTGCATATTCAGTCGTCCTTCATATGTATTCTCCTTACGTAGGGATCTGGTGAGCATCACTCTCTGGATGGGGAGTAACTGGAAAATAAAAAGAGAGCTGGCATGACCTCTCGTTTTCTTGCTGGACCTCTCTATGTCCACAGGATATACAATAAAAGTACAAGTAATGGCGTCTAATGCAAGAGTTCTTTACCGGAACAAAGACCTAGCACCATCGCCGTAACAATCGTAGCATTGGTCCACAGCCACACGCCTCTTCTCCAAACAGTGGTAATCTTTTTTTGTTTTAATTTTATTTCTTGTTCCAGATGAAGGGTTTCCGTGTCCTGGTTAGGTGGTGTTAGCACTAACTAGTATTCCTGCCCAAGCGACTCTTGCCAAAAAAAAACCCCCCAGCCAGCCAGGTTTTCAGGAGGGGTTAGACTTACGGCGAAAACTCTCCCAGCTTGTGTCCGACCATATCTTCTGTTATTTGCACCTCGTGGTAGACCTTGCCGTTGTAGACCTGAAACTTGAGACCGACAAAGTTTGGCAGAATCGTGGCGGCGCGGGCCTGTGTCCTGATGGGCCTCGGGGTGACGCCTGGTGTGACTTTAGGAATGGGGAGGCTGCGTACGCAAGAAAACTCTGTTTGTCAGCAACGCAATCGTTATCGTCGGTCGATCGTCGTTTACGTTCGTGGGTGTGTTCTGATCGATTCGGGCAGAGAGCAGAGAGATATGAGCAGAAGGCTTACGGGACGATGTGCGGGCCTGTTGTGGTAGAATTTGATATTGAATTAGCATTGCGTTCGATACTGGGAACATGCAGAACTCGCTAAGCTCACCCTTCCACACTGATCGCTTGAGTAGGCACCTGGTCGGCTGCATGTTGTCGGCGGCTTTGTTTGTTTTTGGCGGGACGGGGTTTATTGGTTGTGATCAGGGAGGTCGTTTTCCGGTGCGGCATGCCATCATGGTCGGCCGAAATTCTCTGGAGCTAGGGGACAAACTCCAGTCGCGTCGAGACGGTGACCCACCCGCGAAGCGGACCCACGTGATTGTTTGGCGGCATTTCCATCGACAATACAGAGTTGTTTCTCGTTGTTTTACTGAATCTCTTTCCCGATGGCAAATTCAGAATCATCCTTCAAACTAGAACTATTCTAGACTCTAGACTCTAGACTCTAGACTAGTTCCAATTGTACGGAAATGTCTTGCCATTTTCCAAATTCCAGGAACCTCTGTGCCATGAACCAGCTAACTTGATTAAATGACGCCCACTTCTTCAAGGCTTATCAATGGTCTGCAGATTTCACAAAGGCCTTGTTAAGTGTGGCCATACTTATGATCTAAGATCCAAAAGGAAGCTTGCGCCCTCGTTAGGGCCTTAAGTGAAACAACGAAAAAAAAAAGTGTCAGACTTCAATCTATTAAATAGAAAATCTCTATCCATACAAAAAAGACCATCTTTCTGCAGAGGGAGCTCGGGCCGTGCCGCTAAGAGGATCAAAAATCCCAGGCATGCAGTCTTTGTCGAGTTGCCTGATGATTTTGGGGGACTGAACTGGCCCAGTTCAATTGTTCAACTGGCCTTGATGCTTCTACTTCCTTCCACACCAAGGTAGTCCTGTTTAGGTAAGCATACAAACAACGAATCAGTGGCCATCAGCGCAGCTTGGCTTGTCCCCACCAGTCCGGGGCGCTGAAAGAAAGTATAACGCTTCACGCGCGACCCGGACAGCCCGGATGTATCCCAGGAGAAGGCCATCGTTTGTCCATTGATTACAGCGGACTGATTACCTTGGGCAAAGTCAACAAAAGAAAGCATTGATCTGAAAGCCAACCAATCAGTCTTTTTTTTTTTTCCTTTTCTTGGCTTTCAAATTGGGACCTGATCAAAACAGCACTTTTGGCTGCTCTGTTATGGCATCCTCGCCCAACGAGTCGAGCCCTCTATTGCCTGATCCCAACAAGGAGCCCACGAAACGAGCCGAGATGAGCGCGTCGATGTACTGGCGCGTCGGAGCCGTCTACGGCGCCACGGCCGTGGCAATGGGTGCCTTTGGCGCCCACGGGCTCAAGAAACGCATCACGGACCCGCAGAAGATTGCGAGCTGGGCCACGGCGGCTCATTACCAGGTACGTCGATGAGTTGGACGGGTGGGTGAGGGAGAAGAGAAAAAGGATACGAGGCAGGAGCTGGCATGTTTGCGTATGAATGTGCTGACAATCTCTTTTGTTTTTTTTTTTTTTTCTTTCTTTCTTTTAAAGCTGCTTCATTCCGGCGCTGTCATGCTGGCATCCGCGGTTGGAAGCGGAAACCCCATGGCGGCCGGCCTCTTCACGGCGGGTATGACCATGTTCAGCGGCAGCATCTACGCCTTGATCCTCGATCCGGAGAGATTCAAGTTCCTTGGTCCCGTGACACCCATCGGAGGAATTTGTCTTATCACTGGCTGGATTGCATTGGGCTTCTTCACCAAGCGTGGTCTGCGTCTATGATGGATGTCTTACACACAAAAAAATATCAAGGGTTGTTTTTGTCGCTCCTCTCACATGTACACCTCTTAGTCACAGAGTAGATACAAGTCCGCACAAGTTAGATATGTAAGAATAATCTGATATATTCCGTTTTAAAAATCCGATCTTGCTATTCGTAGGATCATGGGTATCTAGTGCTAGCAGCTGCGCAGACGTTACACCTCATTACATTACACATGCTCATGTTCGTCAGTCAGAAAAGTTATAAGACAAGAAATTACTCGGCCTTGGCCTCCTCCTTCTTCTGCTCGCTCAGCTCCTTGACCTTGGCCTCGAGCTCTGTTGTCCTCGACTCGGCCGCAGTAGCCTTGGTCTGCCACTCCTCAGCCTTGGCGCTGAGCTCCTTGGACTCCTTCTCGGCGTCGGCGAGGCGCTTGCTCAGGGACTTGGTCTCCTCCTCGACCTTCTTGAGCTTGGCCGTGGTCTCCTCGCCAAGCTTGACAGCAGCCTGCGACTCGGCCAAGAGACCCTCGAGCTTGGTAACCTTGGACTGCGCGTCCTCGGCGGCCTTCTTGGCCTCCTTTGTGGCTGCCGTCTCGGTCTCGAGAGCCTTCTTGGCGTCTGCTGCCGATGCCTTCTCAGCCTCGAGGGCCTTCTTGGCGTCTGCTGCCGTTGCCTTCTCAGCCTCGAGGGCCTTCTTGGCGTCTGCTGCCGTTGCCTTCTCAGCCTCGAGGGCCTTCTTGGCGTCTGCTGCCGATGCCTTCTCAGCCTCAAGGGCCTTCTGGGCCTCAGCCAGTGCAGCCTTGTCGGCCTCCGAAGCCTTTTTGACCTCAGCGTGGGCGGTCTTCTCCGACTCCAAAGCCTTCTGGGCCTCGGCAACAGCCGATGTGCTGGCCTCTGAAGACTTCTTGGTCTTGGCATGGGCAGCCTTCTCAGCCTCGAGGGCCTTCTGGGCCTCCTGGGCGGTGGTCTTCTCAGACTCGACAGCCTTCTTGGCGTCGGCCGCGGCAGCCTTCTCGGCTTCCAGGGCAGACTTGGTCTCAGCGTGGGCGGCCTTCTCAGCCTCGACAGCCTTTTGAGCCTCGGCGACAGCAGACTTTTGCGTCTCGAGAGCGGTGTTGGCATCGGCCTTGGAGGCCTTCTCAGACTCCAGGCTCTTGTTAGCCTCGGCCACAGCGGCCTTCTCGGTTTCCAATGCAGTCTTGGTCTCAGCATGTGCCTTCTTCTCGGCCTCCAAAGCGGCCTTGGTCTCGGCGTGGGCAGTCTTCTCAGCCTCAACGGCCTTCTTGGCCTCGGCTGCGGCGGCCTTCTCGGCTTCGACAGCACTCTTGGCCTCAGCGTGAGCCTTCTGCTCAGCTTCCAATGCAGACTTTGCATCGGCTGCAGCCTTCTCGGCCTCGGCGCGCGAAGCCTTTTCAGCCTCGAGCGCCTTGGAGGCCTCGGCACCGGCAGATTTGTCAGAGTCGAGCGACGACTTGGCGCTTGCAAGCTCGGCTTGGGTCTTCTCCAAGCTAGCCTGCTTCTCGGCTACACTAGCCTCGGCAGCCTTGAGCTTTGCCAGCAGATCCTCGGTCTCCTTCGTCTTGGCCTGGACTTGAGCATTAGCGTCATCCAGGGACTTCTTTTGCGTCTCAGCCTCCTGGGTAAGCTTGTCGGATTGCGATTTGGCCGCGGCAAGGTCCTCCTCGAGCTTGCTGATCTTGGTCTTCAGGGTAGCTGCTTCAGCCTGGGCGGTCTCGGTGCCCTTGTTGGCAGCCGCGAGGTCCTCCTCCAACTTGGCGATCTTGGCGTTCAGAGCGGTGACCTCACTCTTGGCCTCCTCGGTGCCCTTGCTTGCAGCAGCCTGGGCATCCTTCTTGGTAGCATCCAGATCAGCCTGAAGGCCCTTGATCTGCTCCTCCAGCTTGGTCTTGGTGGTGGCGGCCTCTTCGTTGGCACGGGAGAGGTCGGCCTTGGCGGTGTCGAGATCCGATGTCAAGGCAGCAATCTTGGCATCGAGCTCGGCCTTGAGTGTGTCCTTGGCCGAGTTGGTCTCCTCAAGAAGCTTGCTTTGTTCTTGGCGGAGTGTGGTGATGGTGCTTTGGGCAGAGTCGTTCTTGGAAGAGACATCGGCAACTTCGGACTTGAGCTTCTCAACCTGGGCGTTCAGCTCGGCCTTGGCCTGCTCAAGAGCATTCTGATAGTGACAGCATGTTAGCTTATGTGGGACTAGGTAATAAAAAAAATATAAAAAAAAGGCATGGTGAACTGGCGAGGATGTTTGACTTACAATCTTCTCCTGGGCCTCCTTCTCGGCGCTCTCCTTGGCCTTCTGTGCCTCGGCCAGTTGTTGGTCGACGGCGGCCTTCTCCTTGGTCAAGCTCTCGACCTTGGCGTTCACCTGGTCAATGTTCTTGAGCAGGTCCTTGATCTCACTGTCCCTGGTGCTCAGGTCCTCGCTCGCCTTCTTGAGCTTGGCCTCGAGTTCCGTCTTCTCATCCTCCAGAGGCTTCTTGGCGGCAGCGAGCTCATCGGCACGCTGAACCAAGTTCTTGATCTCGGAATCCCGGGTGTCTAGTTGAGTCTTGGTGGCATCAAGCTTCTCCTGGAGCTCCTTGACCTTAGTCTGGAGCTCCTTGGAGTCGCCTGAGCTGCTGCTGCTGCTGCTGAAGAGCCAACCCATAGTGTGTCTGAAGGATATTAGAGATAGGTGGCAGCGACGGCTTCGTCCTATGAGCTGTAGCTGACTTTTGACAGCAGCTAACAAATGGGAGAGAGGAAGGTTAGCTCCAAGGCAACCAGACAGACAGTCAATCAAAGACTGGAGAAGCGTCGAGCTGCATCTGTCACCCAACAGTAGACGAAGATGAACAGCACGGACATGAAGATCCACGACCTGAGTCTGGCGGTGACAGCAAACACTTACAAACAGAATCTGATAATTGGTTGTAATGGGATGCTTGCTTCACCGGTCTGGATATCTGCAGACAGGCGGGACGATGCGAGGTAAAGAACTAAAAGAAGTCTGGATCGATATGCAGGTCTGATATTAGAGAGGGGGAGATGAGCAGCTAAAAAAACAAACCGTGTGGTGAGAGGAGCCACGACGTCGAGGTCATGCACAGTGGTAGCACGATAAAAAAAAAACAAAAAAAAAAAAGATAAAAAAAAATGTTTTTTTTTTTACTGGAGAGCCCTGCATCCAGCAGTCCAGGGTCTACCTGCAGGGTACACAAACGGTGCAACGTAGCTGCAGCAACTGGTGGGGCCGTGCTACTTGGACCACTAGAAACGGTCATGTGGAGCGCTAAATCCCCACTGGACCACAGCTTCATTTCTGCAAGTGGCTGCCCGATCTGGCATCCCGTCAAAGCCGTTCTACACCCCTCCAGTCAAACAATCACAGACAGGATGCAATCACTTTGCACCCATGCAAGATGGCTGGGCTCCATGTCAATCCGTTCCGTTCGTCTTTGCAGGGCTTTCACCGCCTTGTGATAGACCTTGGTTTTGATTTTGACCGCCTCCAGAATATCACTCGGCATAGATTGCTCGATGTTTTAGTTTGTCCAGTTCGATAGCCACGGAACAACAACTAACTGGCGGGGAGGTCCGGGTGAGCGGCATCAACAAAGCAATCAATGCCTTTGGTGCGTTTGCTATTTTTGCCGCCCGAGCGTCAAGCACCGAGCACATCATAAACAAACAAGCAGAAGAAGACTACTACTGTAGACTAGGCACATGCATGTTCAGTAAGTAAACAGCCCACCCTGTCTCTCTGTTGAGCAAAATCCGCACCAGTTGGGTGATCGACAGTGGAACGAACAAAATCCTCTCCCATACATACATAGTACATATACGGAGCGGCTTGCACTAAAAATGCTTGGGCTGGAGCCACAAAAACCCGAGGCGTCGAGCCCAGCCAGCATGGATGCCGGCGTGCAGTTCCAACCTCTCTGGGCGCACACACACTTTTTGATAGATTTTATGCACATTTTATGGCATTGGATATGATTTTCGTGGTCACTGGTTTTATGCTCCGGGCTTCCCTACATTATCATAATGTCTCTCTGATTCAATGGTCTTCTGTTGTTCTCTTCGGAGGTTCTTTCCCTTTCTCATTTTGTTGCATTCACCCCCCCTTCCCTCCTCTTCCATCTTATCCATCTGGGTATCTGTCTCCTCTGTTTTGGATCGGATATAATTTCGCCCCGCTTGGATTTGTCCCTCCAAGGCAACAGTCCCCTCCAGCCTACGACTCAGTTTTCACTGACACGTAGGCAATGCAAACACGATGGAAATGTATTGTACTACGTACCGGCCTAAGATGTGCCTAGTCATCGTCTGGCTCGGGCAGTTTCGGGTCTCAATTAAGGTCTCCGCCACGTCCTTGTCCGGATCCCAAAATGAGCCCGACGAGATGGTGTGAAGCTTGCCATCTCGATCCCATAATTAATTGTACAAGTTTTTTTTTTTTTTTTTTTTTCTCTCTCCTTTGCCCAGTTTTGAAAGTCTGGCCGCGCCACCGTTCGTCCTGCGGTACGCCATACCCTACTTAGCTTGATCATAATCTCTTATCAAGTTGTCGTTGACGGCACTATGACGGCTGCCCCGCCTGCCATTTCGCTTGCCTTTTTGTTCAAGTACATACTGTACTCACCAAGCTACGTATCTTGTTCCCGCAAATTCCATCATCAACCCCGCCCGGGGCAGCGCCAGTGTTTTTTTTTTCTTCTTTATTCCTTGCCGAGAAATGATCACTTCGTAATAATTACTTTTGTTGACGGCGTGATGGTTCGGAGTCGTATTTGTTTACATTTCGGTACATGGATCTGGCTTGTTAAACAAACAAGTAGGTTGGGGCCAAAGCTGACCATTTATTGATCATTATACTTAGCGCCTACCAACCGAGAAGGCCGTGGGCCAATGGCGGTGGGGCTAGCCCAGGGTTGACGCGCAGATGGCAGATGGCAGATGGCAGCGAGATAACAATTGCTTATTGACGTTGGACTCGGCCTTAATTTGAAGGGCTTTTTTTTTTTTTTGTTGGCCGTCCCCCCCCTACTGCAACGCACATGCAACCGAGCAAATGTGACTGGTTGGGTATCTCAGATGTTGGCAAACAAGCATCAAAAAAAATGCAGCCAGCAAGCAGCCCTTTCATGGGGGTTACGGAGCGTCCGCGGACTATGGAAATGTTGCGTTTACAGTAGGCGACATGCAACATGCATAAACCCAAACGGTTCAGCAATCCGGGGTATCCGATAAATCATTAACATTAAATTGACTCGTGCTCATGAGCCAAACCCTGCCCGTCTGTGCTGCCGGGCCCCAGCTGTCTATCTGTCCGAGTACCCACGTCTGCGGCACGTCTTAGTTGGTACTGTATATTACCCCTTGAGCAGGGACACCTCATGCTGCACAATATTGGCATTCATGCTCGGCAGGTATACAAGGCAGATGGCACGCGGCAATCTAACCCGTCGAACCACCCGTCGATGAGTGTCATCGGGGTACGGGCTCAAGCAGCACGCACGAAGCCCCTGAACTCTCCCTTCTTCAGGGGCGAGTCGGCACTCTTCAGAAGACGAATCTCGTACTGGTCGAACGGCTCACAGGCGCTGGCCTTCTTCCTCGAGAAGGCCCAGGTGGTGGATCCGCTGTCGCCCATGAAGACGCCGGGCTGCTGCGTGCCGTTGGCGAAGAAGTGATCGTGGGGGGTCAAGGGCCGGTGGGCCACGGGACCTTGACCGACCAAGATGACGTTTTCGTCCTCGCTTCCGGAAAGGGTGAGACGCCTCCAGTCGCCGTGCGTGCGGGTGCGGAGTCCCTCCTCGCCGCCGTCGGGGAAGCACTTGGTCACGGCCTTGGCGAGATCCTGGCGGACGGCGATTCCGATCTATCGACGGCGTGGTTCCTCGATGTCAGCCATGATTACCTATCTATATTATATATGAAAGGGGATACCAGATTGTCTTTTTTTTTTTCTGTCTCCCCAGAAGAGGTATGCTTACCCTTGCAATTGCCAGGTTGGTGTTTGCCAGATTTCCCACCACGGTACCGGCGAACGGCAGGACAGGCTCCTCGGTCGAGTCGGCATAGAATATGAACTCGGTAGCCTCGCCGGTGGCGGGATCGAAGGTCGGGTACGAGGAGCATGCTCTCGGCTTGGCGACGGCTGAAACCTGGGGAAGGGCCCTGGCCTCGAGCGTGGAGGGGATCGCGTTGACGATGGTGCTCGCGAGAGCCGCGACTCCAAGGAGAGAGAACTGGGTGCGCATCTTGAAAAGGAATGGAGCAGTGTCAAAAAAAAAAAGGGACCTGGGCGATGGGGAAAGCGATTGTGGGAGAAGGAGCTGTGGCAAGTGCTGTCTCTCTTCCTTCTACATGAGATCACAGACGAGGACGTTGGTGGGTATTTATCCTTATTTTGCCATCGGTTCAGCCAGCCAGC
Source organism: Pyricularia pennisetigena (assembly GCF_004337985.1). Lineage (NCBI taxonomy): Eukaryota > Fungi > Ascomycota > Sordariomycetes > Magnaporthales > Pyriculariaceae > Pyricularia > Pyricularia pennisetigena. Next base: position 4,859,602 of record NC_043742.1, read on the forward strand.
CCGTCCGCCTGTTGCCTGATGGCAAATTATACCATTGCGGAACCGCACCGAGGGTCATTCGGGCTACCGGTACGGTGTGTCCTTGCAGAAAAGTTCCATGCCTGACTAGACAAGTGGAATCAAATCTCAACAATGGTGGATCAGATCTTACAGAAAGAACCAACGATGGAAAAAAAAAAAAAAAAAAAAAAAAAAAAAAAAAAAAAAAAAAAAAAAAAAAAAAAAAAGTGAGTCGGCGACTGTGCCACGCAGAAAAATGAGTGCTGGAGTCTTTCAGGGGGGTGCAAGGTTAATGATCCTTCCTGGCAAAAGCAGTTCTTTTTACTCAATCATTTTAGTGCCCAGGCAGCCTTCCCTCAATTACAAGCATACGAGGTGCTGTACATATGTGTGGTCCTTGTCGTCAGCCCAGGGGCGTATTGGAGCGAAGCGACTAACTCGTTTAGGGAACACACCGTTCCGCGGGGCAAGGCTGCCGCTCTACTGCTAGACTAATCATCATGTCTCATTTTATTCTTGACCTTTCTTGGGGCCAACAATGTTGCATACGGCTCTGTTCACATGATATTGAGGAGATCCATTCAAGGTGAGGGTCATACTATCACATTTTAACTTGGTACGACAGATTTACCATATCAGGCATTCGATTTCTCTTCACTATGTTTCATGGGTAGTAAGCATTGTTGACCATCGCGCCGTGCAAAGAAGCGATCGCTCACACAAAGGACGACGAGCCACGAGGCAGATGGGCAGGCAGGCAGGTGTTTGTGGCACTACCATCCACTATCCCCGTATTTCATACTTTTTTCTCTCTCTCTCTCTCTCTCTCTCTCTCTCTCTCTCTCTCTCTCTCTTCTTTCTTCTTCTTCGTCCTCGTCTTCGTCTTCTTCTATACAAACAGACCGACAATCAATGTAGGCAGAACTGCTATGGCCCAACCCGAAATACGCATATTCCCATAATGACCAGACGGCGTCCCGGAGCTGGCCTGTATTGCGGCCTTGTTCGCCGGATCGAAGTTCTCCCATGGACCGTGGTCTTCCTCGACGTCTCTCTTGTGGTGGATTGGCGCTATTTGGCTGGGTGGGTCTATCTGGGGCATGAAGCTTGGCGTCGCAGTACCGGAGGCCCGATTATTGGTCACGGTTAAAGATGGAAACACGGAGAAGCCGCTGCCGCTCACGTAAGAATATGACGCCGAGACAGAGGCAGTTCCTGTCGGGGCTGGCCTCTCTATTAATCCAGAGACTTCAGCGGTCGCTACACCGACGGCGCATCCGCACACTGTTTTTTTTTTTTTTTTTTTCCGGGGAGATGATCAGCATCAGGTTGAGACACAAGGTATGTTTATATAATGCTTCCTTCAAACCAAAGAAACAAGACCTACTGGACATGGCACCGTCTATGACTCGCTGGTAAGCAGCCCCCGGACACGCCTCGGCCACGCACCCCTCGGCCGCGGCCATCATGCGCGCTTGCTGTCGGCACTGGCATCCGAGGTCATGCACGGCGCAGCCCAGCGCGGCGGCCCCCGTCGCGAAGCACTCCATGGCGCACCCGGGTATGCTGGCCCTGCCGATTGCGGCGCAGCTCGCATAGCCGGCATCGTTATGGTTGTTGTTGTTGTTGTTGTTGTTGTTGTTGTTGTTGCTGCCCCCGCCAACAGCCCCACCGCCGAGCGGCACCTGGCCGACTGGGACCAGTGAGGGTTGTGCGCTCACGGGGGCCAGGCTAGGACGGAGATGGCTGAAGCTCGGGCTGAGCGAGTTGAAGCTGGGACTCGCCGTGTTGGTGATGCTGGGTCTGAAGGAGTCTAGGCTCGGAGTCGCCGTGTAGACGCTGGGCTGCGCAACAAGAGGCTGTTGTAGCTGTTGCTGCGAGGCTGCCGTGCCGGTGATGAGGCACACCCCGAGGACCTTTGCACTTTTTGCTGGTGGCCTCATACTGTGGCCGCGGGCCAATATTCCGAGTCTTTTCTTTTTGGTTTTGAAGATGATAAAAAAAAAAAAAAAAAAAAAAAAAAAAAAAAAAAAAAA